>NC_056727.1:1101708413-1101715913 GCF_019279795.1 Protopterus annectens | reverse complement strand
GATGAAGTGATACTCTTTGTGGTTTAAATGTCTCTTTCCCTACTCACCAGGTGAGGCCTTTATTTCAATGTGGGTATAGTCTATGGCTCCAGTGCATTAGAGCACTAGGATATATCATAGAAATACCACATGGTGCTGATTCCCTCCTCTGGGGCACTTGAAAACTGCTAATACTCAAGAAATACTGCTGAAGTATGGTATCAAGAAGCTGACGGAGTATTCTAGAGGCATATTCCTGAGATACCCCTGCTATGTCCTCAGTAGGTCTCTGAAAGGTCCCTGTAGTTAATATACATAAAGCCACACATACCTTAGTGTCCACTGAGATAAGTTCTCCATGGCTATAATAAGGCTACAGACAAGGTCAACATGTTTACAGTTTCTTGGATGGTGTCCCTATCTACACAATGCCAGTCCACAATGTCAGTGTCATGGAGTCACTGAAGTTCAAGGCTGGATAACCTAGAGCCTCGGGGTGCAGGGATGTGCAACATCTACCACAGCAGTGGTAAAAAGAGTCTCCTGCAGATACACATTTACTACTGTGATGGCTACCTCTTTATTAGTCATTTGGCCGAGTTCAAATATGCTACAAATGCAGCCCCATTGGATGGTATTTATACTTTCATGAATAATTCTGCCATCTTGTACTATCAAATTATTATACCTCAAAAAACTTGTTTTAATAATGCTGCTGTTTACCACATTATTATATGGCCATTAGCATGTATACAAAGCCTGATGTTTTTTCTTGGTCTGCCTAACTTTCAGAAGCTGTGTTTCAGAATCACACACAATCTGTGCATGGCCATTTAGTGCACAAATTCACTTAGCATGATGTGCGGAGGTTTTCTGAATCTGGCCCCAGGTTTTTTCTATGCTTCTTTTTTCTGGAGGTGATGAGCATTTGGTGACAGATAACAATAAACACAGATAAACAAATAGGGGAGGGGGTCATTCAAAAGTTCAGAAAAAGTTTGTAAAATGCTCTGCACAAAATGTGCACAAGAGGACCATTTATTTATTTATTATTAATGAGCTTCTGTTGCAGAAAAAGAGTGTGGGGGCATGCAGTGACCACATCCGACGATGGAAATGAAAATGACAGTTGCAATGAAAAGGAAAAGGTCGATAATGTTGAAAATGGTAACAGTGCATTGAAAGTGATGATGGCAGCATTAGAAAAGTTAGGCCTGCATCTCTGAGTAATGAGATTATGGGAGAGAGAGAAGGTGATGAAGGTAAAGATGTATAAAAGGAAAGGTTTCACAGGGGATGTGATATCGAAAAGAAGGTTTAAGAAAGAGTAATATGAAAAGAAGGGAAAAGGATACATTTTCTGTGCTATCAGTAAATGCAAATATCATAAAAAGTTGGATTAGAAGGTTTATAGTTTTGTAATGGTGTAAAGGGATTAATCAAGATTTAATTTGCATGATTAAAGTTTAATGTCTAGCATAAATAAGAAGGAACTCTCCAGGCTAGCTGCTTTAATTAAATAACACAGAAATGTAAATACTGGGCATCACACTGGTGGTTGCATGGAGAATTGTGGTTTTGGAAAATATGAGGAATGGTAATTACATTTCTCATAGTATTTGCATATACAAATATAAAGTACATGGGGGACATTTTTAATGCAACTGGGAGAAAGCTGTGATGGCAAATATGTGTATCGTGATAGTAGGGGCTTTTAGCTGTGATTTGGCATTTGGAAACAGTTTGGGAGATGTTAAAATGTAAATATATCAGAAATGTAAGGTTATTTTTAGTGAAGCAATTACTAGAAAATAGAAATCAAAATCTAAACCAACTATATTAGAAGTAGCAAATATAGTAACAAAGCTAAAACAATTGGAATTGAGATCTTTAGAAAAAGGTAGGAGCAAACTACACAGGAAAAATGGGAATTGTGGGAACAGCACATACAGAGAAGGAATGAGGTTTAAAATAAGGCAGGACTTAAATGAGCTAAGTAAGGTTTGACTAAAAACGATTGGGTATATTATAAGTGATGTATAATACTTGTAACTGGGAGTATGTCAGTATAGTTTGTGATGTTAGCTGCTTGCAACTTGGATTTTGTCTGTGTGAATTGTTTTCATTTATATAAATGTATGATTGCGTATGTCATAAGTGATGGTTTAATAAAGATGTTTCTTGTTTAAAAAAGGGACAGAAACTGATAGTTTATGTAATGTTGCTTAAGTTATATGATATATATAGCAATATATGTGAAGCATAATGTTTGTTAATTTTAACTTGTTAATATAATTTGATTACTTTTACATAAATGTAAATGTGCCTATGTCACAAGTGATAATTTAATGAAGGTGTTTAAAAATAGTGAAGTAGAATGAACATACTTATAGAAGAAAGGTCCTAAGAACTGAATGATTATTATTTTTTTCAGAGGTTTGACAGAAGGCAAGATCAGGGATGAAAAGGCAAAGTGATGTAGATGGAGCTGGATAAGAACAAATATTTTATTAAGAAAGTGAAAGGTGTTAAAATGAAAACACATCTCTGGGAGGACTTGAAAATTGTTATTTGCTACCCATAGAAAAAGGCAGGGATTTTGTGGTGGGTTTGACTATGTGCTCTAAGGCATATTTATTATTTTAACCTACTGTTTGTTGACCAGGTTAATTGCATTACGCCAGCGTCCTATTATCAGGGAGACCTAAGGTGGCATTCATACTGACTAAGGGGAATTTGTCCTGAGCATCAGGGAACTTCCTCTACACACTGTTTATAGATCAAGAGAGGGGAGTATCATGGTTGCATGAAGCAATGAGCACAATGAGGAAATAGGAGATCAACTAATTAAAGATGTGATACTGACTTGGGTTGAGCCAAGAGGGCTCAGGACACAATTTTTGCATTAAGATGTTTAGAAGTCAAACAATGAGGATGATAAATTGTAGGCTTATATTGCTGAAAAAATTGGAAAGAATGGTGGCCTGCATGTTGAGAAAGTAACATTTACAACTCGATTTCTATCTCAAGATATGACTCCAAGGTTGGTACTATCTTATATGAGTGTGGTGCTAGGTCATTACAACTGGAATGGTTATCTAATGGTCAAGGACTACCCTGTCCTCTGTGGATGCTGTACAGAAGAAAATACAGCTGTCTGAAACAAGAACAGTTTCTTCTTCTTCTGAGTTAAATCAATGCCATTTGTACTGTGGCTTTCTATGCAAAGCTGAGGTTTCCCATGGAGAGGTATACTTTTGGAAAGATGTTATAATAACAATACTGGTAATTTATTCCCCTCATGTAAGAGCATTGGCAGATTTTTCTTCAGAAGCAATCTATGATTTATGTTTAGAAAGGGAATCTGGTTTACAGATGGTACTGCACAATTCTGAAATAAAAAAATCAAAGCAGACTTTGGTAATTATATTCTATTTAATATTTACATCTTAACGACAGAAGGAAACATAAATATGGCCTGAGATTTGTTCATTTGTGAAACTGATATTGCTCAAGAACTCAAAATGCATTGCAATACTGTATATTCAATTTATAAAATTAAAAGTGAATTGTGTATTTGAACTGGGAATGAAGAGGATTCATTGATTTATGTGATGTCAGTAATCAGTGATAACATAATACTAATCAGATTTTGATTAAAAGTAGTAAAAGTGTGTTGCAATTTATTTTTTATGAAAGTAGACATTCTTAGGGAAATTGGATGAAGTCAGTGTTTAAAAATTTTGGTAGGCTGGACATCATAAAAATGAGTGCATACAAATGTACTAGGTGTAGTGAGGCAAACCAGTTTTGGGGAGAAATTACACCAAGAATAAAAAAGAAGAAGAAAATGGAATGGTATGGAAATTATTGATCCAAAACAGGATGAATTTTCTCAGGAGGT
This sequence comes from Protopterus annectens, assembly GCF_019279795.1. Classification (NCBI taxonomy): domain Eukaryota; kingdom Metazoa; phylum Chordata; order Ceratodontiformes; family Protopteridae; genus Protopterus; species Protopterus annectens. Next base: position 1,101,712,030 of record NC_056727.1, on the reverse strand, counting down.
TACCACTCAATCTGAGGTGTAAGGATGTCCTGCTGTAACTCTCATTTCAGTTAATAATGTAGATTCTGTATTGTAAATTGAGATAGAGTAAAGTGAGACAGAAAGTTCAGGTGTTGAAGTGCAACAAGAAGCAAAAAAGACTGGGAATCTTAACAGGAAAAGAGGTTTCAAATGAAAATGATGGCATGTCATGGGAGATTTATTTCTCATATTAGTAATAAATGTATCTTAGCTAAAAGAAGGTAGCGAATTGTGAAATGGATTAAAACATGAAATATTTATTTGGCATTTTTCAAGACTGAGGGCAAGTTTCATATACTGAGCAGAAATTTATTGAAGAGTGTTTGAAAGTTCACATTCTTTGATTATTTGGCCAAGATTTATTCACAGGTGTGGTCACATTTTTATTGAATTTAAATATGGAGGTGACAAATTTGAATATTATTAAATCTGGAAAACAATAATTATAGATTTTCATATGGAAGTTAAAAGTGTAGTCCAGACAGATGACAAGTGGAGTACCTCAGGGTTCAGTCCTGGGACCGCTCTTGTTTGGCATCTACTTCTCTGAAGTACAGGCCAACACTAAGGGACTCTGGCTAACAAAGTTTGCAGATGACTGCAAACTGGGAGCCATTATTGAATCCTCAAATGATGTGAATATTCTACAAAATGGCCTTACAGAAACAGATGCTTGGTGCCAGAGCCATGGGCTCAAGCTTAATGCCAAGAAATTTATAGTTATCCCCTTTGGGAAAAAAACATGTACCCATGAATTATCACATAGGTGGCAGTACACTAAACACTGAAAGTGTAATGAGATATTTAGGGACAAAGGTGGACAGTGGTCTCACCTTCGATAACCACATCACCACAACAGTCAGGAAATTTTTCTATGTGGCACACCTCATCACTAAGGGCTTTTCATCCAGAAAAAAGGAGGCCATTGTCCCACTGTACTCATCCCTTATTAGACCCATTATAGAGTACAATGCCTCATTTGGTATGTACCTCACAAGACATCTGCAAAAGCTGGAAAGGCCATAGAAACACCTCACTAAAAGAATCACAGGCCTAAAGCAGATGCCCTATGCTGACCATCTAAAAAACCTCCAGCTATACTCTGTGGCATATCGTCTACTCAGAGTTGATCTCTGCTTAACATACAAATCCATGTCAATCCCAATCCCTCAGAGCCACATGCTCCAGGGATCTAAACCTTGTCATCACAAAGAACAAACATGCTAGAGGGATAGGTTCCTGACCCTGAGACTTCCCATACTCTGGAATAGACTGCCCAAACATGCCAAGCAGATTGCCCCCTTGGCCCTCTTCAAAAGGAACCTTGACAATTGGATGGGAGATAGGAAATTCACCTCGGAGATCACGTCAGTCACCCTGCTAGACAGGGGTCCAGGGAAGTAAATATTGTGGGAAGAAATATCCAGGGAATTGTTATGGCTAGGCTTGTATAGGCCCTAGGGCTGATAGCCTAGTACCAACCTATGAACCTATAAATCAATGACAACATTTACAGTACATTATGTGTTTGGAAGGTCTTAAGGCAAAATGGCACCATGGCTCAATACTTTCTTTATTGTTATATGTGAAGTTGATTCTTATTCACATTTATTAACAGAGAAGAAATGGAAAGGGAGACATTATGAAGATACTGAACTGAGCACATTTAAAACTTTGCTATACAACATAGTTTTGCTTTGAGTGGCCCTTTGCGATGCACTTATAAAATAGGATTATTTAATTCTAGAATAATTAGTTTTTTCCGGTCTACAGCTATCTAAAGCTCCAGAATAATTATTGATCTGACGTTGTCTTTTTCATCCATTCTTCAACCAATGGATCTCGGATCCGCCCTTGGATCAGGCTTTGGCCACTTCAATAGACTTTGGCTCTATATCTTGAGCTCCTCCCCTTACCCTTAACTCTCTACTTAGCCAGGATTACCTAGGATCTTGTTTGCCACTTCAGCATTAGGGCTTGGTGTACTGTAGCTGGGGTGTGCAGGGACAGATAAGTCATGTTTTTATTATTAGCATTTTTGGGTGGGTTCCCATATTCTTTTCCTCCCATGTAATTTTGTGATTATATTTATATCTATACCTATCTATCTATCTGTCTGTATATATATATATATATATATATATATATATATATATATATATATATATATATATATATATATACATATACATATATATATATATATATATATATATATATATCAAAAAAGCTAGAATACAGGATAAGTTTTGACGATGGTTTCATCTCTTTGTATGGGCCTCATGCCTTGCTTTAGTTTTCTTCCAGGCCACCCTCAGCCACTTCATCCCTCAGGTCAGATAGGACTCTAATGGAAGCAGATGTGGACAGGATGATGAGGAAGTTTCTTGGGACCAAGACTCAGTTGGGAGTCATACCAACACCACCTCTCATCGGACCAGTGAGCCTACCACCAGCCCAGACCAAGCAGCCAACTCCTACTCTAATCTGTTCTGTGGTGTAAAAGCCATTGGAACTGAGTGTTCCGAGTTTGTCTGTGTCAGATCTGAAGGCATGGCCTTGTTTAACTCTGACTACATCTCTGATCCATTCAGCACTGACTCTGTCAGAGCTGGAGATCTCCTGGAACAGCAGCACTGGTGCTTGATCTGGGGACTGGACTTGACTCAAATGTTCTCAGATCTGTCCCTTCTTTTTGGCATCTTGGCACTGGATAGCTCTGATCTGACCTCTGCATTGAGGCAGTATAATGAGGATGCTCTAAGCTCTCCTGAGCAGGTGGCTGCTGCTCCTACCAGGCTGGTTCTTAGTTATCCCTTGACTTTTGCCTTTGAGGTAGTGGGCAGAGTGTTTTCCACCTATGTGAGCAAGGTATCTATGCTCCCTTCAGGTACACCACTTCCACAACTGTCTGTCTTGGATGCAGACCATCTTCATCCCATCCCATCATGCAGGACTCGGCTCACACTTCTGAGTCCTTCTTGGAGCATCCCAGTGGGAAGCCCCCTGGAAGCGTACATGCAAAAAAAGAGACACTTAGATTCCTTACAGGGATCCTTGACAGAAGACACTGACTTTGATGAAGGGGAGGATCCCACAGATCACCCCTTGAGGATGTGCCCTTCAGTGAGATCCTCAAACTTTTGAGTTAGAAAGGTGGTTGGTCTTGCGATTCCCCCTCCCAGAAAGAGGAAATGTTTCTTAAGGCTTTCTGAGCTGACTCAGCTACATCCTGGAGATTTGTTTTTCTACCCCGCAAAGGACTTTTTCATGAAACAATAGGTGGTAGGAAAATGTAGTTCCACAAGTGTCAATGGCCTTCCCAGGACTCTTATGGAGATGGTTCCTCCTGAGGTAGAGGGAAAACTCTAATGGTAGACTTCATCCAAGTGGCAGAGGAGGCCCATAATGCCTGGGTTTCAGAGCTCCCTTCTCTAAGAAGCCCTTTCAGTGCTGCAGAAAGGTTGTTAACTGCTGCACTCTTCAGGCAGTTGGGAAGGGAGATCATACTTGCATCCAGAAGCTTGGACAACCATCACCAAAGATTCTTGGGTTCAGTGGATATTTTACAGAGGTTACTACATACCCTTTTCCCT
>NC_056727.1:1101358413-1101393413 GCF_019279795.1 Protopterus annectens | reverse complement strand
GATAAAAATCATTATAAAGATTGAATATAAAATGTCTTTTTATATTTAAGGGTAAAATTATTAAAAATGCATTTTTAATTCACAGCATCATGAACAACTGTGGCAGTCTTGCTGCAGAAATGTACAGCTCACATTTATTCTGTGGTGCATTTCATGGTTATCATGCAAAGTTACCTTTCACAGAGGAAATTACCTGTTTGTGAGTTATCATTGCAATGAATCCATTGAAAGTCTGCTACTTCAGTTGTAGAAAGCATTAAAATTGTATGCAAATATGTAAACGTGAGTGCCATACATGAAATTTCCAATATTTCATCCTAAAACATATAATGTAATGTTGTCCCGGTCCACTTCAATAAACACATCACACCAAATGACATTTGACGACCTTTATTAAATTTCTATAACATAGCTTTGTTCACCAATTCATTAATTACAACTCTTCATAATATAATTGATTCTAAATACAGCATAACATCCTTGTAATGTTAATCAGGGCAGTGTACCTACTCATCCTGCGCCGGTAAGCAGCATCCATACCTCTGCTCACTTACTTTCTTATGAATCACCATCCTTGCAATGTTAATCAGGGTAGCGTACCTACTCACCCTACCCAACAAACAGGGTCCATACCTCTGCTCGCTTACTTTACTTATGAAGCAGCATCCCATCTCACTTCAGACACCATTCATTGAATTACCTTCCACCAAATAAGCAGCATCCTTACCTCCACTTGCTTATCTATTCAGCAAGCTTCCTCCAACTACTCATTTTCCATTCCCCAAATCCTTGAAATGGACATCCAGACACCAGAGGGGGAACAGAAGAGGGCAAGCCTATCCATCTGCTCCACCAACTAGCTTGACCAGGCTGTTTCCCCTCCCTTCTACCGAAAATTGTTCAACCCACTACTTCCCATAAAGGGAAGGGTCAAGCCAAATATCATTCAGTTTATCTATCATCTGTCAAGCACCTTAAAATCCCATCACAAACCCACCGTGTCATACCATCATTGAAACACACCCTAATGAAACGAAATAAAGTAGGATTACCATGACCCTACTGTACTACCAGAATATTCACACCAAGAGAATACATAACCTTTTAGCCCGCTTCCTTCAAAGCTGAAATCATGGCTTACCCTGAATGGATTAACAACCTATAACCATAACAACCACAAACTATAACCCCTGAACTCAAATTACCACCCAGTCAAAACAACTAGTATCAAGTCTCACACCCTGTCAACTGTAGCCTATCACCTTAGTCCATCAACTACCCAGTTCTGGCTGTGCAACAACTCAATTACCGTAGGTAAAGTCTAACTCCAAAACTTTAATGTCTTAACCTTAAATGGCAGAAAACCAGCACCCCTTGACACATTTCCTGAAAACTCGCCTATGCTCAGCAATAAAGTACTCTACTTTCTCAACCATAAACACCCTCATTCACTCATTATCAAACCATGCTTAACCCCTGTTTGTCCCTGGCCTTTCTCGACAAAAGCTCACTTTCCTTATGTTACCTATACCACTAGGAGGTAATTAAGACCTGTCCTACCACTGTCTTATCCTGCAACCAAACTTCCTTTAAACCTTCTAACTCCCCTGTAGCAATGCACCCAGTTTCTAAAACTACCCCACCGCAACCACCTACCTACCGTGTTTCCTGAACCCTATCTTCAAAATTCACCCAATCCCCAAGCGAAATGATCCTTTTGCTATTCTGTAAAAACCTTAACCTGGTTTGTAACATTCACAATACCTATTCAAGGGACAAATTTGTCACCCCAAAGATACCACTCATTAGGAACAAACTGCATATTCCTGTCACAAACCTCCATGGCCCTTCCACCACATACTATTCAAACAACTGGATGAGTGACCACAACCACCCCAGGTTTCCAAGTAAGCAAGGATTGAACTTCCACGACTTGCAAGAGCCATTGTGCTGTAGACTAATAAGTTCCTGTGCTCCTATAAATGTCATGACTCTACTCATCCCGTGAGATCCCCACACTCGCCATAAACCATCCCCAGCATTTTTTCCCCTTTGATGCCTACCTACCTCTGCCTTACTTTCCACCCATGCCAACGCAATGATCAGCTCCCATTAATTAAACACATAGCTCTAACATGCCTTATTGAGGTGATTATTTAGACCCTCCTTGTGCCCCATTCCATTGGCAAGAATATCAATCCTATCAAAACCTCATCTTTCAAATTCTCTTTGCAAGCCACCACATGATGCCTTCTGCACTTCAGCAAATTCCATCATTAACTGCTGTCCACTTGTGTTCCCCATGTGTAGTCTCCTCGCTTGCTTGCCACTGCTTCCATTATCTGCAAATTCCCTGTGTATCACCACAACTGGTAGTCGGCACACCACCATCTACAAAGAAAAGGATAAAAGTAAACCCTCTAATATGTAACAAGAAGACTCCACCTTATACCCACCTGTTCCAAATTACAGCCACAGCATTCCAAGACCCCATCTGTAAGAAAGAAAGGACATGTAAATCATCTGAAATACATAATACACATTCCAAGACATCTTCAGGGACAACCTTCCTGCCCACCAAAAATGAATGTACCATCGCCACTCACATCTATGACAAAACAGCCATAACTGCAGCTATGCTTCCAATGACCCAATCAAATACCCAAGATAAATGTAACTACCAGTCGAGTATGCCAAAACTAAATGCCACACATGAAGGGACCTATCAATATTCACAACCTGTGTAATCTTGCGATTACAGACCATATCAATTAGTGCCCTGTATACGCCAAACTAACTTATATTGTAAAACCATCTGCCTAGCTCTTAATCTTCCATCTCCAAATGAGGCACAGTAACCAACATAATGTGAAACCAATGGATACCATGCAGCAAACCTAGTAGCTGACTAGCAGCTTACAAAATATTATCAAGTAGTATTTTAAATATCCCTCTTACAAACTTAAAAGGTTGATAGAATAGGTTGCGGTACCATGGATGTTCCGAATGGTATGAATTCCGCAACTCAAATGCCTGTCATTATTTCTGACTACAGTCTTAAGACTTTACTATAACTTCTGCTTGTTTTCTTATAGACTGTCCATATTGCTATGCAGTATTCAATGACGTCCTTGTTTTGATTTCCTAGACAAATCTTTATACAACCTATAGTGCTATAACTATCACCTTAGAAAATTGATAGCTTAACATATTTTGCATTATCATGCATTGTCTGAAGTGTATAAATTCTGAAGCTCTAGAATCTATCAGTATTTTAAACTGCAGCCTGCACTGATTGACAGCAATTAGTCAGAAAACCATAGATTAATAAAATGTCCAACATTTCCAGGCCTAATCCGAACCTGACACAAAATCTCTACAATTAAAAGGTATTTAGTGCAGCAGCCCAAACCAGTGACATCTACCTACTTCTTTACAAAATGCATGTTAACCATTTCTGGCACGATATAGAAGTAAACAAAACAAAAGATACTTATGGACCTGGGCTGCTCCCTTAAATCCCCAGCATAAGGAAACCTCTGCCTCATTTCACCCGTCAATAGCCAGAAATCCAAACCTGTCATGTCTGACATTTATTTTTTTTTTTTTGAAAGGAATGAACCCCTGAACCAAGTCAAGTATGCTTAAAGTTCATGAATTAGTATTGTGCAATCTTCAATGTTTGCTCAGCACAACACTGCCCCATACGCTGTGATGACTCCTTCTCCAAGTCGTTCGAAGTTACATGCACTGATAACATATCTAAATAAACCCATTGCTCCTACTATAATGGAACTGCTTTGATACCTGACTTCTACATTGCCCTCATTTATGTCTGCCAATACCCCAACACGAGCATTCCTGGCCAATCCATAGCTGACACTGTATGGCTGTCAGTTATCAGCCTTGCCAACTTGTTGTAAGCCCGTGAAGCTACTCAGAGGTCTGCTGAGCAGTTACTTCACCTGCCCGACTAATGGGTCAAAAAGCATGGTGGCAGCCACACTAACCAGAGTGAATAAACACAACTTTTTTTTTTCCATCTAAACTGCTGTCAATGAGGAAGCAGCACATTATACTGCCCCCCAACTGCTGACCCTGCTACGTGCATGTATGGCCCCTGGCCGTTACTCTCTGCCTGTGACCCACTCAGAGAAAGGATTTCAAACTTAGAAAGTGGATTAAATAAAAGGGTTCGCAATAGTTTGAATTTAATTAAGACTCACAAACCAATGAAGCCACAACCATGCATGTGCAAGCAAGGGATCCCAGGCAAGCTGTAAGCCCATGAAATGGTTCTGCACCTTCCTACCACCATACCGGAGTGTAGAATAGTGACTAAGACTGAGGGGGAGGGAGAGGATTCACGCCATTGCCAAGCACCACACCCGCAGTGACAGCCTGTTCCCACCTTAACATTCTCAGTTCCACCTCCTAAAAAGCGATTCCCTTTCAGCCACAGACCAAACAAAACTTCCCAGAGCAACAGAGATCCCCTTCAGCTGCCCATGAACAACCCCACACAGCCACCCATGACCCCAAACCAACCACCTCCAAGCTATTACACCCAACAAAGCCCTCATCTCAGAGACACAAGACACACAAATGCCCTCTGCAAGAGTTCTCAAATGTCAATTTTGCATAAAGGGAAAAAAAAATTATATGTGCAGAAGATGTCCGATCAACATTCCAACACTTTAATATTTTTATCAGGATCAAGAAAATATGTTTGCAGATATACTTCCAACAACTCTGTGGGGGGGGTTATTGCTTCACAACACTTTATAACAAACACATGGTTCTGGTGTGTCAAGCCTGACTCCAAGCCAAAAGTCTGCTACCTCCCAAGACCCGCAACCCAACCATGCCGAAGGATCCACCACTAAACAAGTATGCCAACACTCCCAAACACATGTTGCCACCAGAATTGTGGAGGAAACCATACACTGCACAAGACTGAGGTCCGTAATGAGCAGACACCATTTGCATGAAACTCTGACTCCACAAACATCCACTCACCAAGCTTCCATACCACTGTCAACAGTTCTCAACAACAAAATAACTATCCTTATTCACTACCCTGACCTGGAGCACTCTCAACAACAGTGGCCATCTAGGAATGCCGCTGAAGGTGAGTGGCAGCCCTTCAGAGGAGCGTAAATAAAATTGCACCTTCGGGCTAGAGATCCCATAACCAGTTTCCTCTCAAAAGGCAAGCCTGTCACGTTACAGCACTGCATGGACCATTGACCACAATTGCAATTAACTTGTAATCAATGAACTACTGAATACTGGGCTGCCTCATAAAATCACAAGCTTACACTATTTGTAAAATAGTGAAGAACAACCATAAGATAACGCCTCCAACCAGAACACTCAAACCGACACAATAAGCCTGCACATAACACTAAGCTGAATAGGAGTTAGAGAAATTAACCACTATGACTTCAACTGTTATCTTGCCTATTCCGATGTGGGCCGAACATGATACCACAGTCTCCACTAAACATGAAACAGATTTACAGCATCCAAACCCCCAAACTTATTCAGTCTACAAGCAACCCCACTGAACAACAAACTTGGAATCCAGCATTGAATGACACCAACACAGTCACAATTATGCTAAGCCCCTGTTAGCAAGCATTACCCCTTATGCCATACCAACCCATCCAAGGCCTACCTGCTGACGCCAGCACCCACAGGTCATCTTGGACGTAGAACCTGCCATAGCAAGTTCATGCCAAAATGTGATTGCTTACCCAGCTACACTAGACTAAACCTCTTAAGCCCCTCCCCATCCTTATCTCATTTCCTCCCAACCATCCCTGCCTCCACTTAACCCTTTCACCTCCCCCTTAATATCAACCTAGCCTCCCATCATGAAGATGTCATGAGACAACTTGTTTTTTTGCCAAATTTCATATATTTTCTGCCTATGTCAGGATTGTATCTTTTCTCAAACTCATTTCAGTGGGATTTTCTGCAATATGCATAGAGATGTTTGTATTAAAAAATGTATACATGTTTGCATCAATACATAAAATGCCACTGCATTTTTGTTTTATGATATATTGATGTTAAACCTTTATGATAAATGTACTAAAATTCATCAGTAAGAAGACCATAGTCAACAGTAACAAGCACTTATTTAGTCAATGGATACTTGATATTGTCATTTGGCCGGATTCACGAAGGCTTGCACTGAGTCTTAGAGTAGAGTAAGACCCCATGCAGCCATCATGTCCGACGAGCGATCCAGGAACAGCCTGTAGGGGCTTGAAAGAGAGCTCCTAAAATGGCTCTTACACTGACAGGGCTGGGATATGCAAATTACCTCAATTGCAGGCGAAAGGCATGCAAATGAGGTAGATTTGTGATTCAGGAAACCCGAACCTGTCCGAGTAAGAGCAGTGTTATTTGCAGAAATTTACTCAGTTGACAACTGAGTACCGTTCTGCAAATAGCAAAACGGAGCCATGACAGCTCCAAATAAAGGTTGCATCCAGTGCAGGAAGTATGCCAATGGCCAGATATACGGCCATTGGAAATGTTTCCTGATGCAATATAAAAATAAAAATATTTTTTTTTCGCCGATTTCCGATGTTTAAGCGTAGAGCAGTGCCGCACAAATGGGCTGCACTCTAAAACCCATAATACTAAAAATTAAAACCCACAAATGTGGATTTTATTGAAATTGTTAATGTACAATGCAAGGGAATGGCAGGCTGAAGACAACATGGCCACCGAGTAGAGGTTGCTAAGGGGGAAAGCTCAGTCTAAGAGATGTAACCAAGCATCAGTAGGCAATCCTATGTAAATGAGTGTTAGGATAGTGAATCGCAAGTTTACATAGCAAATGAGCACAGTCAGTGGAGTGTAGGAGTAGGATATGGGGAGTAACAGAGTAGAAGATAGGTGACATCACGAGGGTGGTATGTATGAAAGAAGTGAAGCTCATTGAAGCAGAGTGGCATGTGTCAGCTGTCATTTATACATCATGGAAAGAGGTGTGTCAACAGGTAGGCTAGGGAAAGCCAAGAAATAGAAGGTGTATGCTGTGGATAACACCAAAGTTACTTGCTGAATGGGTATGGGCGCGTCTGCGCGAGTGTAAACCCGAGTAAGACAGAGTGCGCTCGTGTAAACGTGAGTGCATGCATTTAAGCTGGAGTAAGCATGTATAAGGCTGTTTAAAGAGTTGTAAGCGCATTTGCGCTGGTGTGCACATGTGTTAAACCGAATAAGCAAGTTTTAGTCCGTGTAAGCATGTGTGCACGCGTGTTAGCTGCTGTGCGTGTGTTTGCACTTGTGTGCGCGGTGCTTCTCCCCTGAGGAAACAGAAAGGAAAAAGGAAGCACAACAAATAGTAGGAAGCTACCAGGGAGTACTAGCAGAGCTAGCAGGTGAAAACAATCAGAATCAGGCAATTACACAGGCAGTACACTAGCCCAGCCCAGCCTAGCACTTAAAACTCTGCAAACAACAGTCCAGTATGTTTCTCACAACAGACACTGCAGTAAGCTAATAGAAGTGAAAACTGAAAAAGCTTTACTGAGACAAAGAAATGTTAGGGGTTGCCATTGCTGTTATATGGCGACATATGCAACATGCTGAGGGTCGTGACAATGGAAATGCTGCTGGACAACCCACAGTGAGGAGACAGAGAAGTGTGTACAGGCCCAGGGTAACCTACAAGGGGCTACATGAGCTGGAGATAGTGGAGTGATATAGAGTGGACAGAGACCTCCTGCAGCAAATTGTTGAGCTGTGCAGGCCACGCCTCACACACAGAATCAACAGAGGGGAACCCATCACAGTGGAAACCAAGGTATGTGTTGGCCTAAGAATATTAGCAACAGGTACCTTCCAGAGACCAACTGGTGATATGATGGGGATATCACAGGCATCAGCATCCAGGGTACTACACCAGTTCCTGGATGCCATGTCAGCACATGTCAGTGATCATGTATATTTCCCCAATTCCCGTGAGGTATTGGCCAGCAATATGTGTCTCTTCCAGCAAATAGCGGAATACCCTGAGGTAGTGGGTGCAATAGACTGCACGCACATATGCATCAAAGCACCAGCCAGCGAGCGGGGTAGGGTCTACTTCAACCGCAAGGGCTTCCCCTCCATCAACTGCCAGGTCGTGTGTGATGCCCAGGGCATAATACTGAATGTGTGTCCAGGCTGCCCTGGAAGCTACCATGATTCCCATATCTGGCATCTGACGCAGCTGTACCAGACATTTGCCAATGGGGACATCCCACATGGTCACCTAGTGGGGGATGCTGGCTATGCACTGGAGCCATGGCTGATGACACCCATCAGAAACGCACACACACCTGAACAGGAATGCCATGATGAGGCACACGTACAAACACGTAATGTAATAGAGCATGCGCTTGGGCTGCTCAAGTCACAGTTCTGGTGCCTGGACACATCTGGTAGAGCCTTGCAGTACTCACCAACTACATGTACCCAAATTGTCATGGTATGTGCTATGCTACATAATATGATCCTGTGAAAACAGCTGCAGCAGGACCAGCATAGGTCTGGGCCAAACAGCCGCCCACCATTGCCAAGGCCATTACAGGCAGAGCGTGACTCGGAGGAGGAACAACCTGAGCCTGCCCCAGTAGGCAGAAGGAGGCATGCCCAGTATGCTTTGGCCTTGGCAAAGAGGCAACACATAGCACGTACACTGGCTCAGTAGGAACTCTGGAAATGATACCTCTCTCCGACTCGCACATATAGTAAAAGGGATGCCTAAGTTGAGACTACCTGCTTTCAAACATGTACAGGGAGTGTAGTATGTGCATCCGACATAGGCAGCCCTGCAGCACTACCTAAGGCATAGTTGCCATGTGTTAAGCAATATAAAGCAGTGCTAAACAACATTTACCACCTTGTAGTATATGCAAACAAAATCGCACACACCAACTAGCACAACAGTGGTCAATGTTCAGTAATATTGGGCAACATCCAGCAATGTTGGTGAATATTGAGCAATGTCGGACAAGCCTGGTCTAAGTAGGGCATAGCTGAACAAAAGCCAACATGCTCATATTTGCTTAACGGGCCCTTAAGCAGTCTGGTCTGCTCAGTATGAAAATATAAAGCAGTGATGGGCCTCAAACCCAGGATACTGTGCACTAAAGCCAAAGTACTGAACCACTAAACCATGACAGTATTGCAGTAGTCATCCTGTATGAAGGAATGTTGATAAGTCTATGCAAAGTATTTCATGGAAACCCTTCAGGCACAGCATAATCCTTGTCAAGTTATGACACAAAGGTGAGTCCTGCAGTGAGAACAGAACCTGACTTCCAACACACACAGTATAAATGTTAATATCGGTCATGTTCGCACACATCAACCAATGTAGTGGACCTCAGATAGCAACATACTGAAAACTCACACTGGGCATGCTCACACACTTGAATAAATGAGACAAATGTCAGGCAACAAAACACGGAATGGCAGAACTGGGCATGCACACACACTTAGGTCATGTCTGAGTACAGCAGTGGCCCACGCATATCTGGCAGTTGCATGTGTTAACCCAGGAACCTGTCACTATACAGCAATCCGCCCTGTGCACACAATCATATGACAACAGACACATCTATAATATAGTGGAACCCTGTCATAATCAAATGTGTTCTTCAGATACCGAAGTTGTTCATAGAAACTGGTAAAGCAAAGATGATAAAGACCTGCAAACAGTATCAGCAATAAACATTGTGCATCTTGAACATTTGCATAGTTTCAGAGGTCGATACTAGGCTATCTGCCCTAGGGCATGTACAAGCCTAGCCAGAGTGTGTTTGGCATTCGCAACCCTGTCAGATTACTACACTGCATGTGTGAATAGTAGGTCACACAAGATAGCCTATGTACATTTAGGCTAGTGTGCCTCTGTCTAGCAGGGACACAGAAGATATCCCAGGGGTAAACATACGATCACCCATACAGTCATCAAGATGTCTCCAGTAGGTGGTCAGTGGGTGGCTCTGCCTATGTGAAACTGGGATTACATTCTGGAGTGAGTGGAGCCTCTGGGATAAGAATCTGTCCCTCCACAATGTCCTATTAACATCTGTGCTGAGGTATATGTCCCTGGAGTGTGTAGCTCCAAGGGAGTCGGATATCCTGAGGTGGAGCATGCCCAGTAATTCTGGGTTGGGTATATCTGTAAACAACAGGCACACATCATATCCGAGTAGGTGGTAAGCAACTGAGTAGAGCTGGAGTTACTGCATCTGAACTGTGCAGGGCATCTGTGTGAGTCCCTAGATCTGCTTGGTGAGGAACTTCCATGGCCAGTACAGTTGCTGCAGGTGTCGGGTAAGGTACACCCCAAATGTGGCATTGTAACCAAGCATGGATGTGATGAGTATAGGGGCACAATGACCTCACTCGATCTAGATGTGAAACCATATGGGATAAGGTGGCCCACATAGAAGGTGTGTCCAACCACTTTGGCAACGTGAATGTCAAAGGCGACAGTACGAACAAGTCATGTCCCCAAACCCCTAACAACTCCTACCGTATGTAATGGAGTACTACCTATGTGGTAATGTGTGGGCATGTTATTATTCCCAAAGGGGATGACTATGCAACTAATGGCATTTAGCTGTAGGCCATGGCTCAGGCACCAGTCATCCATCTCTGTGAGACCCTGTTTGAGTATGCATATGGCAGCTGGAGAGTTGATCATGGCACCCAGTTTGCAGTTAAGTGCAAACATGTTCAGCCATATTCCCCGTGTGGCAGCCTGTACGTCAGACAAATATATACTGAACAAGAGAGGTCCCAGGACCGAGCCGTGTGGGATGCCATGTGAAACTGGTGTATAGTCAGACATGGCACCTGCAATTCTGACCATGTGGGTGCTATCCCTGATCCAGGTATCAATCCATCGTGTGAGATATGTGTCCATATCGACGCTGGTGAGCCTATGCATAATGGCCTAGTGGGTTATTGTGTTGAAGGGTTTTGCAGGGTTCAGGTAGGCTGTGTGGACAGCCATCCCTATGTCGATGGACCTGTTAGGCATTTAAAGAATACAAACAGGTTCAAGAGGCAAGATCTACCCACAATAACGCTGAAATGTGTAGGACACAGTGTCTGTAGGTTCCCGATGTCTATGTGTATGAGTCCCATGACAATACGCTCCATAGCTTTACAGAACAGGCTACTTAGGCTTATAGGGCAATATTGTCTGTGGTCTGTTGTGGCACCAACTGTGTGGAGTGGGACCACTGTCGCTGTACGCCATTCCTTGGGTACATATCCTGTGGTAACTCCGATATTGAACAGTGATGTAATGTGAGGGTTGTGTCTGTCATGATGCTCGTGTAAGATGCAGGCTGGGACACCGTATGGTCACATTGATACTGTGATGTATGCTTTGGGGAGGGCAGCACTCACCTGTTACTGTGTGATGTCAGGGAGGTTATACTCTGTTGGGATGGATAGTTGCTCCTTAGGGGAGATGGGTGCGAGACATCTGCACTGAACCTGTTTGCCAGGATGTTGGCAATGCCAGTGGGTTCAGGGTAGGTTTAGTCAATATGCAGTAACTCACAGCATATCAGTGAGTGTCCACCCAGGTTCCTGACATAACTGAAGAAGGTCGTCTGATAGTCCTACTTGTCTGTTGCAATTGTCTGGTAGAAGCGGCCCTTAGAAAAGTTCATGAATGATTGTAGCTGTCTGCTAGTACAGATCACAGATGTCTTCCCAGTCTGGGATTGTGCTCTATCATGTAGTATCTTCCTCCTGATGTTGTACAGCTTATTAATGGCTGAGGTCTACCACACAGGTCCCCTGCCATTGGAGTAGTGAGTCCTGTTGTTATTTGGGATAGCACAATCCATACAGTCCACTAGGTGTCCATAGAATGTGTATGTAAAGGATGCAGCAGTGTGAGCCATATTTGCCACTGTCTCAGGGTCTCTGAAGGATACCACCTTGCTTCGGTGACATGAGACGTTGGCTCATGAGACATTCACCAAGATTATCCAGGATGGGTGTGTGGAGGGTATATGTATGTCCAGTGAGATACATGCATGTTCTGTCCTTACCAATGAGGGGTATATCGCTGGTGTGGAACAGAGTCCTCATGTTGGTGATGATCAGGTCCAATATGTATTCCCCCTTGTGGCTGTGCTGACTGGTTGTGCCATAGCATATGAGTCTATAAATTGTAGCAACTGTTGGGTGAGGGTGTCGAGGCTTGAGTAGTATCCCCAGTCAATATTTGTGTATATGAAGACACACAATATAATGGTGTTTGTGAAGACCTTCATATTCTCCATAGTTCCCATGAAAGCCGAGTGTGGTTCCTGAGTTTGGGAGTGTGTTCTGTAGCAGGCAACAAACTGAAAGGCAGTATTGCACAATGGTAGTTGTATATGTATGGTCTGTGATGCTTTGTGCAGTGCTACTAACCTGGAAGTGTGTGTATCTTTGATGTATATGGATACTCCCCCTAGTTGTGTTGTCTTTTCCAAGTCTTGTTGCCAGACAGCATGGTATGAAACATAACCTGGTAGTGCTGGTGTGCATAAGCGAGCCTGAACCAGGTGTCTGTCAGTGCACAGATATCGCTATCCTCCATACTGAGGAAACTCCTCAGTGGCCGCAATATGAGGTTAACACAACTTTTGTTGAGCCGCATTACCCTTAGTTTCATTTAACCTGTAATGTCTATGGAGGTGTGTTTGTCTTCTGAGCCCTGCTTAAAAAAGGCACTATCGTGGTAGCAAGAGCCTTAGCCAGCATTCCAAAGTCCAAGGGTGACAGGTGCAAGCTGTCCATAGTGAAGCTACGTGGCATGTTGAGCATGTCACCATAGGCTGACAGACACTGTATCCCCTATGAATTAAACAAATTTTTTAGGCAACTGTTAAATGTGATATGTGTGTCCGTATACTGTGACATCATAATTGGTTGGTGTTAGATGCTTGACAAGGTCAGGGTCATACTGGCCTGGGCTACATGATCAGAGTGTTCCTCCATGTATCATGTCAGTGGTCCAGGGAGTAACATCTGAGGTTATACACACCAGCATGGACAATGATGATGCCAGTCCTGTACTTGCTTTGGAGTGACCTGACTGCCTGTGTTATGCGGCAGATCCTGGCACCCAACAGACAGCCCAAAGTGACTATTCCCTTGTTAGGGCTGGTGAGTGGTAAGTCAGTGTGTCTGACAATAAGTGTTGCCTATTACAAGTGTATTAGGTGTGTTGTTTAGCCCGAAGGACAGTGACTGTATGGCACACTGACATTGTGAACTATGTGATATGTGGGTATTGTAGTGGGGTAGCAGGTGTGTGGGTGTCTGCTTTGGAGGTCTCTGCTGCTTGGGTAGAGCACATTTACAGCATCTGAGTATGTCTATGTGTGATAATGTGGTTTGAGTGCTGTTGCTAGAGGATATGTGAGACTGATATGTGGTGTGTGTGGTTACCTTCACCACCTGATAAACTGTGCCAGTCATGGGTCGAGAGAGTTCAGCACCCTGTATGTCTATATAGGTGCATCTCACACATATATTTGAGTTTGTCGGGAGGAGGAGAGGGTTGTCTGTGTACATGAGGCAGATATGACATTGTGTCAATATCACAATATCCACCAGCTGGACTGAAGAGTACACACGAAACTGACCACTGGACATGCCAGGATATTATCATGACATACTCTGTAGCCTGATCACAAAGGATCAGTAGGGTGTTAAGCATGTAAAAGAGTATAACAGGGATTAGTGCAAATGTTCATTGGTGTTTTGTAAAGAGTAGCTGAGAAGGAGTCCAGACTGAATCATGACACCTCCTTCAGCTATGTCATAAATAGCAATGTACACCCATATATGTCCTGAGTCAGGGCCAACTGTACCTGAGTGACAATGCCGACATCATGACAGACGGGCCCATATGTACATACCCATCTCCCACTGACAGTAGTCCACATCATCATACCAGGAGATATCACATGTAGAATGGATGAGCAGCTACCCCCACTGCCAAAAGCATGGCAGCAAGTGGAATACATTGATTACCAGTATGTGTCATGCACAAACTACAGAACAAACAAATCATGCACCTGAACAGTCAGCTGAGCCTCACCCTCTACACAGGATGTGGAACCGTTGAATGTGTCACAGCTACATATGGCACTCCCCACAAGTGTTGGTGCACAACACACCATGGGAAGTCAAGTCCAGTACGCCTATGAAGTCTGATCTGCAAGGTCATGGAGTCCATCATGGTTGCAGTCATAAATAGAGCTATTGGAAGCTGACATACACACAACCCTACCAACTGTGGTATGTTCATGTGTGGTTCATGGTTTCCAAACATGATAGACTGTTTGCAAGTCAGCCACCCAGGACATACATCAATGAGCACATCTACACATGTGTCACATAGACTTTGAATAGCCCTATATCAACATCCCAGACACATGTAGTATCCACAAAACCAACAAGCTGTGCATAAATATGTGTTGACATATGACATAATGTCAATGTGTCCACAGATAGATCACACAAGGTAAGGATTCTGAGGTCTTGTTCAAGCTGTTGACACCTGCTGACCCACATGAACCATTCCTGGAATGGCATAAAACAAAGTGTACACACATCACCATGTCCAGTCTGATGATGTCACCATCCTATAAATACAGCAGGAGAAGGAAAACCAGCCAGTAAAGCAAATAGCGTGCCATGTTAATGCATCTCTCCCTAGTATCATAACATAGTTAGGTAGGGGTTTGAATCCTGCAAACAGTGAGTGTATGTGTGTGTGTTGGGGGGGTGTGTGTATGTGTGCTGTTTCCTTTGAGAGGTGTCCCCTTTTTGGAGACTGGGAAAACTCACTTAAAGAGGTACATTCCTCTTTGGAAAGACTGATGATGTCACCATCCTACAAATACAGCCGGAGAAGGGAAACCAGCCAGTAAAGCAAATAGCGCACCATGTTAATGCATCTCACTCTAGTATCATAGCATAGTTATGGAGGGGTTTGAATCCTGCAAACAGTGAGTGTGTGTGTGTTTGGGGGTTGTGTGTATGTGTGCAGTTTCCTTTCAGAGGTGTCCCCTTTTGAAGACTGGGAAAACTCACTAAAAGAGGTACATTCCTCTTTGGAAAGACGGATGATGTCACCATCCTACAAATACAGCCGGAGAAAGAAAACCAGCTAGTAAAGCAAATAGCATGCCATGTTAATGCGTCTCTCTCTAGTATCATATCATAGTTAAGTAGGGATTTGAATCCTGCAAATGCTGACTGTGTGTGTGTGTGTCACTGTTGGTCAATGTGGTGTGGGTTTTGCTTTTCCTATGGTATGACATAGTATGATTACAACGGTAAGTGCATTGCACACATCAGGTATCTGCGTGGCAAATATATATGTGTACATATCCCCTCAACCAGTACATAGGTGTGAAACCTACATACTACATGAATACATTTGTTTCCATTGACAGGTTGTGCTGCTGCTTCTCAGATCGTAGGTCACATATGTATGTATGTGACAAGGCCGTCCACTGTCGTGTTCTGTGGTACACACACCCATGACAGTTACTTAAGAATAGTGTGAGTGAGGGTATATGCCTGGGGTATATGTCAGACATGGTCATACACAACAAAGTCTGCCAAGAATGGACAGTCTTTATAGGTGTATGACTGCCTTGTGGATATGTATTCAGGCCTCTAATGTCTTATGTGATACATCTTGGGACTCCATAATATCTATGGATATGTGGATACCAAGAGACACATGACATAACATGGGTCTGTATGTACACAATGGTACCCAACATACATGTTGAGGGCTACCACCTGTGTGGTACTGATGGGATAGTTTGTATAGTACATGAGGATGACTATGCCATAGTCGGCTTACTGCTATACAGCATGTATCAGACAACAGGTATCTGTCTGTATGATACCCTTGTGTAGGATATGCATCCCATCCAGGAAATGCATTGTAGGCCAATCCATGCATTTCCAGATTTGGATGGACACATCCCTAGTGTGTCTGCATGTACCTAAGGGGGCTATATGACAAACAGGTGTGGTCACAGTAATGGGTGGCGGTCATTACCACTGGTTAGTGTTATAGTGTAGCACCGGAAGGATCCAATTGATACTGGGTTCCTTACTACTGTGTGTCATTTGTCAGGACATCATCCAATGATTGCTTATAGTCATGCTGTTGAGGGTGTGTATACTACCAGACCGCAAATCATTGACAGATATTAACAGTATCACCCACAGCATAGTGTCAACCCATGTCATACACATGTCTACCCATGTTAGTACACAACTGTAGTATAATGCATACTGGCCATTGAAAGATGCTATGAGATGTTAACAATGTGTACAACAGGGTATGCCACACGTCCCATGTGTCCACTATGCACGTACATCCAGACAGTGCGCACTCACCATGTTCACAGATGTACACTTGCTAATCTGTACTGCACACATCACACACGTACTGTCCACTCACTAACATATGCTGGCAACACATTACACTTCAGCCAAGTGGCACATGGGTGGATAATACATACTCAGACCTAACAGTGGTGTAAACAATGCTACATTGACAATCAGAGCTTTGATGCATAATGTCTGCTCAGATATACCTACAAGGATGTAGTTACACTTCCTTGTTGACAACTTGCTATTATTGCTACACTGCTATAGTGTCACCCTGTGCATCAGCACCATGTTAGCCTGTCCCTCTGTCAATAATGCAGATGACAGGAGGCGGCACAGGTATCATCATATGCACAGGGCATTTTGTTGTTTGCCAGAGCCTGACATTGACCCATCCAATCGACATGTGTGTGTGTGTGTGTGTGTGTGTGTGTGTGTGTGTGTGTGTGTGTGTGTGTGTGTGAGGGACAACAGTACAGCATGGGCCAATGTTGATGTAATGTGTGTGTGTGTGTGTATGTGTGAGCCCTAGTTGTTTGCTTAATGTGTGTGTATCTGCATGCACACAGCTCCACCATGTGGCTGCCATATACGGTAGTTTGTGGGACAGCCAAAGACTGTACCTGCTAGGCTGCACAGATCACTGTCTCTGGCCACAGACACAGTACCTTTGCCTGGCAAGGGTGCTACGGACAGTATCAGGTACAAACCCTGACTGGGTACTGTCATCAGAGGCAGAGGTATGATGACTGGGCCCATGTCCCTGCTGGGACTGGCCAGAGCCACGTGCACGTGGTCTACTGGGATGGTCAATGGACAGGCCAGCCCCAACATTGCTGGGGCTGGTACTGCCACTATGGGAGCAGCTGTGAACTGTGGGCCGTCCGCGACCACTGCCAGCTGTTGCTGTTGCTGTCATGCATCTGCGTCGATGTTGCAACTGTCCCTCACGGCCCTGGCTCTTGGAAGACATGTTGTGGAGGGCATCTAATGTCTCCGCCCAACATCTATCAATGACCTCGGTGTAAGTCCAGATGGCGCCAGCAAGGTCACGGATGCTGTCATTGATAGCGGTGTAATGTGCTCTCTGCACCCTAAGTCCCTGCCTCGTGTACTGTTCCATATGTGCCTGAGCCTGCATTACAGCCCAGAACATACTGGTCATCATAAGTCCTGTGATGGCACGCCTGCCAGGGGCAATATGACCAGTAGTGCTCCCCCTAGAACCCCTGGACCTCCGCCTATGTGGGACCATTCCAGGTCTACGGCTATGGCTGCTGTGAGGGGATGCAAGTGCCATGGGTACCACACTCTCCTGGTCAATGCTAACTCATAGGTTCATAGGTTCATAGGTTGGTACTAGGCTATCAGCCCTAGGGCCTATACAAGCCTAGCCATAACAATTCCCTGGCTATTTCTTCCCACATTATTTACTTTCCTGGACCCCTGTCTAGCAGGGCGACCGACGTGATCCCTGGGGTGAATTTCCTTTCTCCCATCCAATCGTCAAGGTTCCTCTTGAAGAGGTCCAAAGAGGCACTCTGCTTTACATGTATGGGCAATCTATTCCAGAGTCTGGGGAGTCTCTGGGTCAGGAACCTATCCCTCCAGCATGTTTTGTTTATTGTGATGAAAAGGTTTAGATCCCTGGAGCGTGTAGCTCTGAGGGATTGGGATTTCTTTAAGTGTAGCATGTCCAACAGCTCTGGGTTTGACATGGCCTTGTATGTTAAGTAGAAATCACCTCTGAGTAGACGATATGCGACAGAGTATAGCTGGAATTTTTTAAGGCGGTCAGCATAGGGCATCTGCTTTAGGCCTGTGATTCTTTTAGTGAGGTATTTCTGAGGCTTTTCCAGTTGTTGCAGATGTCTTGAGAGGTACATACCAAATGGGGCATTGTAGTCTATAATGGGTCTAATGAGGGATGAGTACAGTGGGACAATGACCTCATTTTTTCTGGATGAAAAGCCCTTCGTGATGAGGTGTGCCACATAGAAGGATTTCCTGACTGTTGTGGCGATGTGGTTGTCGAAGGTGAGACCACTGTCCACCTGTGTCCCTAAGTCTCTTATCACACTTTCTGTGTTTAGTGTACTGCCACCTATATGGTAATTCATGGATACATGTTTTTCCCAAAGGGATAACAATACATTTCTTGGCATTGAGCTTGAGACCATGGCTCTGGCACCAAGCATCTGTTTCTGTAAGGCCCTTTTGTAGAGTATCCACATCATTTGGGGATTCAATAATGGCTCCCAGTTTGCAGTCATCTGCAAACTTTGTTAGCCAGAGTCCCTTAGTGTTGACCTGTACTTCAGAGAAGTAGATGCCAAACAAGAGCGGCCCCAGGACTGAACCCTGAGGTACTCCACTTGTCACTTTTCTGGAGCTGGATTTGGAGTCGGCTACTTTTACAGTGTGAGTTCTATCAGTAAGCCATTTAGCAACCCATTGGGTGACATAGGGATTAATGCCCAACTTAGTAAGTTTATCTATGATTCCAGAGTGGGGATGGTGTCAAAGGCCTTGGCAAGGTCTAGATAGGCTGTGTGGACCACCTTACCCTTGTCCATGGCTCTGGAGACTGATTCAAAGAAGTCAATCAGGTTCAGGAGACAAGATCGGCCCTTCACAAACCCAAACTGGGTGGGGTCCAGTGTTTCAAGGTTGCCAATGTCTTTGTTTATAAGTTCCATGATAATACGCTCCATGGCCTTGCAGATAAGGCTTGTCAGACTGGTGGGACGGTAGTTTCTGGGATCCAAGGTGGATTCCCCCTTGTGGATTGGGATAACTGTAGCTCTGCGCCACTCAGTGGGCATGAAACCTGAGGTGAGGCTATGATTAAACATGACACTTAGGTGAGGTGCCAGTTCATATTGTAGTTCATGTAGTACACAGCCCGGGATGTCATCTGGTCCCATGGATGCTGTATTCTTGGCTTTAGAGAGTGCGTTTTGTACCTGTGTGGCCGTTATTACTGGAATTTGGCAATCTTTCGGTATTGAGATGGGCCATTTAGGGGGTGAGAGAGGGGTGAAGTCGGCACTGAATTGATCTGCCAGGATATTGGCAATATCCTTTGGATCAGTATATTTAATGCCATTCTGTTTTAGCTCAGAGCAGATCTGAGCATTGCCATTTAGATTCTTGACATAGTTATAGAATGCTTTGTGGTTGTCTTTAGAATCTTTGGCAATTTTATTTTCGTAACTAGCTTTGGAGGATTTTATGAGGCATCTCAGTTTCTTACTGAGGCTAGTAAGGGAGTTTTTTGCATCCTGGGATTTTCCTCTTTTCTGCAAAAGTTTCTTCCTTTTGTTGTAAAGTTTGTTTATGGCAGGGGACCACCAGATTGGCTTCCTTTTTTTGGATGAGAGCATTTTGGTTCTATTTGGGATGGCACGATTCATGCATGAGTGGATGTGCTCGAACAGTGCCTTAGTGTATGCTGTCCCTCGCCTATGGCCATTGGTGGTGAGGGATGTATTGACAGTATGAGTGTGCGCATAGATGGGGTTGAATGCTGTGTACTGTTGATTGGCGGACCAACGACAGACCCTGTCAAATCTTCCTGTGCCAAAATACATGTGTCATCATCACCACTATTCGTGGCAGTGGCTTCAGGTCACCTGCTGCTTTCGCCAACCCCTAACTCAGCACCTGTGAGAGGAAGACAGAAAACACTTTACGGTCTGCACATGCACACATGGACACATGGACACATGCACACATGCACACATGCAAACATGCACACATGCACACATGCACACATGCACACATGCACACAGGAACACATGCACACTCCTCACTACAACAGATACACACACAGAACAGCAATCCAAAACATACTCAATAGTGGTTGAAGGTGGGTGACAGTATCACAAGGCAAACAGTCACGTCACATGTGTCAGCATGCAGAATATGTGATGATCAAGTCCATGCAGTGTGAGTGTAGACAGCCATAGTTAAGGACAGTGTACATGGCTGTGGTGCATGTGTGTACATGTTCAGTGATTGCCTACACCCTGGAACACAATGTGTACAAGGACACAACATTTCTGTGCAAGTATTATAAGCTCTGCAATGTCCTGTGCACCATCACTCACGGGTATACATACCATGGCTGCATGTGTTATCTGTGTGTCACATGGATTTCATGTCTGAATGCAGTGTTTGTGTCTGTAGCAGATAATTGTGGACACAGGTGTAGCACATGCATGCTTTGTACACACACGGGATGAGTGGTGCATGTATACGTGATGGAATACCAATCCTGGACATGGCCATTGTACAGTGGTTATGGTGAGTGTGGGTCATATTCCAGATATGCCAGTGCCAGCCATGACATTGCCTGGTACATGACTGCAACATTCAACATCACACATACCCAATGCGTGGCATGTGACCTATATACCCAATATCATTCCAGGACAAATATGTGTCACTTTGTACAGAATGCAACTGCTATGCATATTGTGTATAGTTGCATATGTTTGCACACACACAACATGCTATGCATAATGTGTATAGGTGCATATGTGAGCACACACACAACATGGAGGTGCAAAGCAATGACAGCTATGTGTAGTACTGTGGTCAATGTAACTGTATATGTGTAGTACCATTAGCCATCATCTCATGCATCATGTGGTCACTAAAGGCCACTAAAGTGTGCTAGACCACCGCCTAGCATGCTGTACCTGAACCGCAGTGCCGTGGCTAAGTTCACAGTTACACAGCCACATTGCACAAGGGTGTGTGAGGTGCCCAATAGGGAGCATTGCCTAACATGACTGTGTTATGTGTTGAAGTGTGTTGCACAGCCCCATGCTAGGCCCCTACCCCTCAGGTATATTATGTGTGGTGTGTGGATGACATGTGGGATACTGAAGTGTGACCTGGCAGCAGGTGTCCGGTTACACTATGTGTAGCATGTTGAGGTGTACTAAGTATGACAAACGTGTTATTTTGTGTACATGTGTGTCAACTATGCCTATCCAATGTGCAGTACAGTGTTGCCACATTTGTGTCTGGTGCTCTGTGCATTGCATGTGATTGAGGCAGCTACTGACTTTACTGAGATGTTTAACGTCTCACAGCAAACATGCACAGCATGCATTATGCATAGGTGTGTTATGTGTACATGGCCTACACCTCACCTATGACATGCACATTTCAATACCAATTTTAAAGTGATAACCCAGTCACCAGCATGTATCGTCTGCCCTGCTGTCACACCAGAGGGACCTATAGGAATATGACACAGTTTGTCAGTGGCCACAACTGTGGCATTGCTACTGTGAGTGTGCTAAACTACAGTAGAACAACAGGCATAGGTGTATGGATACTATTCAAAATATCAGTATTGCACACAATAGGCAGCACAACTGCTAAACACAGTACACATCTCACATATGCATAATCTAACAATACAGGTAACAGTAGTCTACAGCTAGGGCATGTTACCTGCATGCTCCATGCTGGGTGACTCTGGCCTCCATGATGACACATGTGTGATGTTGTTGCTGCTGTAGGCCAGGAGCCACCACACTTAGGAGCAGTTTCTCCACTCTGGTGAGGGGGGGATGTATGGCCACCCCACCACCTGTGGCAAGCTGTTGTCTATGGATATTAGACGCACGCCACCCGACATGTCTAATTAAATCACTGCAGTGATGGCGTACCTGCTCATATGTCCGGTTATGCATGCCTATGTCATTTACCCGACAAACAAGATCTTGCCACAGTGCAGTACGCTCATGCTGGTGCTGGCTGGCCCTAGAAAATAGCAAGATATAGTGCTGAACCAGGCTGTGGTGGATTTCCTGTTCCTCTGCAGCTGTGTAGGAGGGATTCCTTTGATGAGCCATAAGCCTGGAAGACAAGTAAACGATATGTGTGAGCAAGTCATGTGGCACACTTAACATTATACAGTAAAGATATCAGTTAACTGCCATATGTAGCATCTGTTCGTCTGTCAGAGGATACACACATTCAATACCACATATCAGTGCTCAGCCCACAACTGGCTGACAGTGCCTGCCACACTCCATATAACAAACCAGTATGCACCAGTACTCAGCACACTATTTGGGATCCAATGCACTGCCTCACCACGGGGGTGCATATCAAGCTAATGCATGAAGAAATATGTCATTCATTGCAATTAATGTGAAGTACAGTTAGAGTATAACCAGTAACCCACCCTAGTCATTGATGCCATACCCCTAACTAACATATCTGCACAGTTGTTAATATAGCTGGCATACTGTTGTAACAGAGTATACATGTTGCTAGGTACACATGCAAACCCTGAAACACACATGTGATTGCGGATATGGTACAGGCATCATTACACACACATCAGACATTCATACAACACACAAATGTATGCTGACACAGATGGGCATTTCCTGTGTACCTTACAGTACTGTGTGCCCCTACTTACAGATACCTATGCCTGAGGTATGTAATCTGTGCAGACTACAGGAAACACACAAGACAGTGTTACCAGGGAATGCGAACATACACCATACTGTGCTGTTTAGGCCTACAGCTTCAGGTAGTACAACAGTTCAAATGTCAGCTGGATTCACCAGCAGTACCACTTACTAAGCATACATGTATTGCTTCAGCCTATGATGGGACACCACAGTCGTGCACAAGGAACTACGGCACAACATATCCCATCCTACTATGTCTGCATCCCAATAACTGACACATATTTCTCTGGCCTCACACCTAGGACACAAACGACCATGACAGAAACAACCTCACACTAAGCTATCACACCGTTACAGACCTTGCACACATTCACTGTCACACTCATTCCACCTCACATAGCAGGTATTGCACTGAATACATGTGTGTGTGTGCATTGTGTCATAGGTAGGTAAAACGCTATTGGCCCTAGGGCCTACAGTAGCCTAGCCATATGCTACCCTGGCCTTTGACACACATGTAATTTGATTTTACTTGCTCCTGTCAACCGGATACACAGAGTTGATTCCCAGGGCATGTTCCCTATCCCCCACACAATCATCAGGGGTATGTATGACATCTGCTACTGAGGAGCCTTGTTTGTTAATGCTGGGTGGTTTACTCCTGAGTATGGCACATTTGATAATAGGAGCCTATCCCTCCAGCATGTGCTGCTTAGTCAGGTGGCAGGGATTAGGGACCTAGGCCATGTAGCCCGGTGGGATTGTGAGGTGTTGACATGGTGGTTGTCTGACTGCTATGGGTGTGACATACCTCTGTATGTTTGGCAGAGGTAACCTCTGGGTGGCCGGTATGCAATGCACTGTAGCTGTGGTTATGTCAGTCAGTCTGCATAGGGTATGTGTTTGAGGGCAGTATTACTCTTTGTGAGGTATGTCTGAGGCCTTTCCACTTGCTGTAGTTGTCATGTGAGGTACATACCACATGGGGCATTGTGATGAGTACAGGGGAACACTGACCTACATTTCCGTACAGGACACAATGTTTGTGATGACACGTACCACGTAGACAGATTACAAGACTAGTGTGGCACTGTGAATATCAAAGGGGAGGCTACGGTCCACCTGTCTCTCATGTTCCCTTCTGACACCTTCAGTGTTAGGCAGGCAGCCACCTATCTGGTAGTTAGTGGGTAAAGTGTTTTGGAATAGGGTATGGCACTGCAGTATCAACACTGGTGTTCTGTCCATGCCTTGGTCACCAGGCACCTGTTGCAATACGTCTGACCCTGTGTCTCCCTCTCTCACTATATATATATATATATATATATATATATATATATATATATACATACATATATATATATATATCTATATATATATAGATATATATATATATACATATATATATACATATATATATATATATATATATATATATATATATATATATATATATATATACTAAGAAATGAACTTCGTGACAATAAAAGCATTCAATAAAATAGTAAATAACGCCAACAACTCTTGTAGAACTTTAGCTTTGTCTTATTTATTATCAAGACTTCTTCAGAAAGACATGTTTCATAAGTATGAGCAACCATTTTCACTTCCTTTATATACATTAGTTCTAGCAGGCCATTTAAATTAACAACAGTTCCTTTCCAATAGAAAAGTGTGAACAAGCAGGGTGATGTGTGCATTTTCATTAACATTACAATTGCAGTTACATAAGGCAAATTGGTCAGACAGTAATAGCCTTGTGGTGCGTGTGCATACTAAAAGGGATAGTTTGCAAAAGGGATCATGTGCAAAAGATTGTGTGCAAAAGGGATCGTGTGCAAAAAGGGATTGTGTGCAAAAGAGACTGTGTGCAAAAAGGGATTGTGTGCAAAAAAAAAAAAAAAGGTTGGGGGGGGGGGACCAGGAAAGATGACAGTCATGCTGTGATGATTCTAATATAAACACGTAACTTATGAGTGTTTGCCTCCAAAGGTAAGTAAAGAAGGGAACGGAGGAAGGTGAAGGAGTCAGGTAGAGAGTTCTACTATGCTTTGGCATCGGTGTGTGTGTAGAAATGTGTGGGTATGCCACCTGATGGGGAGTGGGAGGAATGCGGTGTGGACTTGAGGGGGCTGTTATGGGACCGCCCATGACAAGGAGCCTATGAATAACAGTGTCCCCCAGAAGACTGTCAGTGCAGATGGTACCACCCGTGGGCTGGTTTGGGTGTTATCACCCTTGAATGGCTGCGTGAAAATGTGAGACCGGGGTATAGTTGGTGGGGTCAGCGGGGCTAGCCTGGTGATTGGGAGCATGAGTGTAGGGGGTATGGGGGAGTCAAAAGTCAGAGAGAGAGTGGGAGCATGTGTTCAGGGGGTATGGGGGAGTCAAAAGTCAGGGAGAGAGAGAGAGGAAACACATTATATTCACTTGCACAGTTGTAAATCCATAAACACATTAAATCTACTTGCACAATTCTTCAAACCCTCTTGCACAGTTCTTCAAACCCTATCACATTTCAATCTCTATACCATTTAAGTGCACATTTAATGTTCAGTGTCTCGTTGAGACCTGGATAGACATCAGCTCTCAGTTCTATCTACCATTTTAATTCCCGGACTTGCAGGAATGTGTCCATGTCCCCTACAAATTCTGTTATTTTTTCCAGCACTGTGAATTTGAATCCTGTGAAGTTTGGGCAAATAGTACTGTGTTTAGCCAAGGCATTCAAACTGTCCTGTTTGTGTATTGCTGCAGTGTGTTCTTTAATACGGCTACTCAGCATCCTGTTCGTTTTGCCGATATAGAAATTCCCACAGTGTTCACAGAAAGCACAGTAGACTACATTTTTTGTGTTGCAGTCATAGTGGTCATGTAGACCAACAGTTCTGTTGCAGTGCGGGAAGGTGACGTTGTTTTTTCGTATGTGTACACAGGCAACACACTTGCCGCAGTCAGACATTCCAGGTTCTGTCGATACTTTGCTCTGTGGGGATGGGCTTTTATTCCTCTCGAATGCACCACCAAAAGAAGAGGTTCGTTTGAAACAGAAGTTTGGGGATGTCCCAAGTAACTTTGTCAGACCTTTTTCTCCTCCCAAGATGTCCCAATTGTTGGTGAGGACCCCTCTAATTCCAAACATATCGGTGGAAATTGGAAGGGGGAAACTTGACACCCAGTCCTTTTTGTTCGGTCCGTTCTGTGCCCTTGCTGTGAATCTCTTTTCCAGGATTGGTGGGTACCTGGAGTGTCTGTGCTGTATGATCTCTTGGAACAGGTTGTCCACTAGATACTCTGGGTATTTTCTTTCTAGGAACAAGTTTCTGAGGTAAAAACCTTCCTTGATGAAAACCTCGTCCCTAAAAATGAGTCTGGATAACCGGATGAATTGTCCTTTTACAATATTCTTTTTCATGAAATGGGGATGCTGGCTGCTGAACTCTAGATAGTTATTCCGGAAAGTGGGCTTGCGGTAGATGTTGGAGTCAAACTGTCCATTTTCCGAGTCTATAGTGAGGTGGATATCCAGGAATTGAGTGGTGGTTCCGATATGTCCTACCATGAGGGTCAGGAAGTCCAGACTCTGGAAAAGGGTTTCCAGAAAATTGCTCAGAGAAAGTCTGTCCCTTTCCAGACAAAAAAGACGTCATCAATATAATGCCTGTACATTATGGTGTTGTTAAACCCGGGTAGTGATTCAACCTTATCCATTTCCCAGGCACTGAGGACTACGTTTGCATATGCTGGGGCCATTTTGGACCCCATGGCTACCCCTTTCTGTTGGTGGTAAATCTTCCCGTTGAATTGAAAGAAGTTATTTCTTAATACTGCTTCTGTTAACCTGCATACAGTATTAATCTTAGTCCCGCTTAGGTTGGAGTGCCTGTTCAGGTACTGTCTGGTGAGGGTCAGTCCTTTGGCGTGGGGGATGTTTGTGTAGAGTGCTTCTACATCTAGGGTGACCAGTAAATATTCCACTCCATCCAGCCTTAGTTTGAAGATGTCATTTAGAAAAGCCCAGGAGTCCTTGATGTAGTATTTGCTGTTCTGTACAATGGGGTTAAGGATGTGGTCCACGTATTGTGAAATCTTTTCTGTTTTTGTCCTTCGGTTCGATACCACATGGCGGAAAGGTGGATTTTCAGGGTTCTTGTGAACCTTGGGGATTCCGAAAAATTTTCCAAGGCTGGGTGTCATAACCTGCATGAAGTCTTTTTCGTCTTGAGAGATCTCATCCCTGAGGTACAGTTCCAACAGTAGGTTGTCAATTTGTTTAAAGTTCTGTTGTACCTGGTTGATGTTGACCTAGAACTGGTTATTCATGAGGGATGCTTCAAGTGTTTGGATATATCTCTCCTGCTCCATCACTACTATCCCGGATCCCTTGTCAGCCTTCATGATCCGTAGGATTTGTCCTGACTCAGTTCCTTCCAAGCCTGTCTTTCTTCCCTGTTCAGGTTGTGCCACTTTGCTGAGGGCTTATCAGAAAGGAGTTTCCTGATGTCCCTTTCGCAGGTACTACAAAGAGGCTCAGTGTGTTGGAGAGTGCAGGGGTGTACAGGCTCTTCATGGTAAGGGGTCTGTTGTTATCTTCCGAGCTTTCCTCATCTTCTTCCTCTTCATATTGTTGTATATCTAATTTTAGTTGTAACTTTCTCAGGTAGCACTTGAGGTCCAGGATAACATCCGCCGTGTTGGCTCTCTGCGCCGGGATGAAAGAAAAGCCTTTCTTCAGTACCTTATGATGGCTTTCCGAGAAATCTCGTGTGGTGAGGTTAAAGATGTCACCTACCCCTGCTGGAGACCTGAAGTCAGTGCTATCAGGTGCTGGTATCAGTGAATGGGGAGGGTGAGCAGGGTGGTCCACCCCAGTAATACTAGTACTGTATCCCGTTCCCGCCCAAACCAGCCCACCGGACATATGATATATATATATATATATATATATATATATATATATATATATATATATATATATATATATATATATATATATATATATCCACATATATCTGTATATATCTATATATCTATATATATATGTATATATGTATATATCTATATATATATACATATCTATATATCTATATATATCCATATATGTGTATATATATATATATATATATATATATATATATATATATATATACATATACTTGTAAACATCCATTGCTATACATAAACATTCACATATAGCCACATATACTGCCCACCTTTCATGGTGGGAATATCAATTATGAAACAGTTGTGAGACATACAATTATGTAATAATATTGCACAGTGACAGTGTTGTGCAGAATGCATTTCGCTGTCCTCAGGCCGTATAGCTGTAGCAGACCTCACTGGCTGTAACTCAGTCCCACAGCATTTAACCACCACATGACATATACCTGCACTGCTTGCTGTTTTCAATGCCACACACTACAACCTACATAGATATATGC
The DNA here is from genome assembly GCF_019279795.1 of Protopterus annectens. NCBI lineage: Eukaryota > Metazoa > Chordata > Ceratodontiformes > Protopteridae > Protopterus > Protopterus annectens. Next base: position 1,101,365,062 of record NC_056727.1, on the reverse strand, counting down.
ACATAGCAACCTTCAACTACATATATATGTCCAGCCTTCACTAACAGTTGCAGTATGTCCCTTGCCCTATGCACATCTGCATATACATATAGATACAGACTGCTACCACATATGGAGGGTTCACAGTATGTAGAGTACCCTTCAGACACATCATTCGGATGCCAGCAAATACATCTCTGTTACATACCTTACCTTTGTATTTCTCACCTCTGTCTGTTGTACCTGTTGACGTGTTTTTTTTTTTTTTTTTTGGTTTGGTGTCTCCAACTGCCTCTGTTTGTTTGTCTGTCTGTCTCTGTCTGTCTGTCTGTCTGTCTCTCTTGCTCTCTCTCTCTCCAGTTGCTGCAATGATATTATTGCATGTGTGGACAGCAAGTACAGGCTGCTTTTGTAGGTATCTGCACATGTGCATGTGATGGCCTCTGCACAAATTGGTGCCCACCATTTAGTAATTGCATGCAGCCTGCTGTGTGCTAATTGCAGTTCTCACTGTGATTTCAGGACACTGCTATAAAATGATAGGTTAGGTAGGCATAGGCCTTTCAGTTTTGCAAGGTGGGGACCATGCTTGTTTGCTGTGGACACTGTTGTGTCAGTCAGAAGGTTGGTATATGTCTCATATCTGAAGCTGGGTTGTAGCCAGTGAAATGCATGTTGTGCTGAAACCTGACTGTTGCTTCTTCCAGTACACTCTTCTCAGTGTGTAAGTTTACTCACACCTCCTAATGCTAACACTGGATACATGGGAGTATGTACTTTCTTTTGGAATTAGGGAATTAACTGGCATACAACAGTAGTTATTCCTATTGCTTTCCTATTTTCCCTTTACATTCACTCCTTGTAATGCATGTTATATTTCTTTATTGCAATGTATTCCTATGGCTTTCCTATTTTCCCTTTACATTCACTCCTTGTAATGCATGTTATATTTCTTTCAGCACCAAGTCATTGTATATCTCCTGTGGCTTAGTGGTACATCATGCAGACTGGTGAGTCCAAGGTGTGGGGTTTGAAACTGACAAGGGTATTTTATTTTGCTGCTGAGCAGTACAAGGGCCTTGTCATACAGAGTGACTAAGGCACTTTTAAGCAGTTGTAAGCGGGTTTGCGTGGGTTGGCACGATGCTTAGCGATGGTAAGCTAAGCTTAGTTTAGCTTATTTTATGTTAGCAATACTAAGCTAAACTTGGCGTAGCTTATCATAGTCTTAGCAATGCTAAGCTAAGCGCACACATGCGCACACTGGTGCAAACACGCTTACTACTGTTTACAAGTGCTCACTCCCGCTAACCCCAGTGCTCATTTCTTTGACAGAAAAGTAAATGGGGAGATAGGAATGTGGTGATAAAGGGTGCACAAAGAGGAGAAGACAGTAGGGAAACCAGCTTGGGATGTACACGATGGGTGTGGAGAAGGTCCATAGCTGCCCATTTCTTTACCAGCAACAGCTGTGCATATGCAATACATTAGGTGGAATATTTGAAACCTTCCACCCCTGAGAGAGGGGTGAGGACAACTAAGTATGTTGTACTACCAATTATGAATATCAGGCACATGCAATGTTTGTGAACTGCTATACTGTCATTAGTACATTACTCACTTCTGAACAGTTTGTGGTTTGTTTGTGTTGATATTAGCACAGTCTGCTCAGGACAGCTGGACATATTTCTGTACTGTGTATGCCTACCTATACCCTTGGTTGTGCCTGACTACATGGGTATATAGTACCTTTGGGTAGGGGTGGAGAACTGCAGAGTGCATTATTTATTAGCGTGGGATGTTTATCTTACTGAACATGCAGAGTTGCTGTGTACCTGTAAGTCTATGAAGGCTTGTAGTCTGTCTGAGTAGCTCCCACCTGTGGACATATCCAGATGGTAGACAGAGGTCAGCCTAGTATTCTTTGACTGTGCACCACAGCAGCCTTTTCAGCACCTGAACAATGGCATTGTCACAGGTGGTTGTTAGCAGTACATGGCTACATCCTTTGATATTTCTGTGTTGCACTTCTACATAAGGGCATGCTTGTGGGATTCATTCTACAGCTATTTGCAGAGTGTGTAACAGCAGACAAGCTGATATGCCTGTGTGTTTCTGACTCTTCCAGGCCTCAGATACTCTCACGTATATATTTGAACAGCCTCAGGGAAAGGTACATATAACTGGGATACACCAGTGATATAGTTCAGACATTTTGCAGTTCAGACTTTGGGGGATTCAGAGCATATATATTACTACACCTTTTCTGATGTGCAAGTGGTGTCTACTCTCACTTATTGACATTTGTCATTAAGTGAGATTCAACACCTTTCTGCCTACTGTTAGTACATTTCACACAAAGTCAGAGGGGCACAGCTAACATATGTTTACAAATCAGGGTCATTACTGTAGAGCAGTCACTGTTGGGAGGTCTGGCCTGTGACCTATGCAAATATGCCAGTGTTTATCCTGCTCTGATACTGTGTGGGGTTTGTAAGCTGCTACTGTAACCTTATTCCCTACTAGCATGGCTGATTCTCTTTTCACAGTCATGTCATGCAATTCAACAACACCTGCTGGTTAAGGCCCACAGAACAAGATTTGTGTTATGCCATTCCTATTTTCCCTTTATATTCACTCATGGTAATGCATGATATATTGCTTTCAGCATTAAGTTATTGTATATCTGCTGTGGTGTAGTGGTACTTCATGCAGACTGGTGAGTCCAAGGTCCCGGGATCGAGACTGACAAGGGTATTTTATTTTGCTGCTGAGCAGTACAAGGGCCTTGTCATACAGAGTGACTAAGGTACTTTTAGGCAGTTGTAGGTGGGTTTGAGTGGGTTTGCGCGATGCTTAGCAATCCTTAGCTAAGCGCACACAAACTCACACCCGCGCACCCCAGCTAACTACTGCTTAAAAGTGCTTCCTCCCGCTACACCCCACGCTAATTTCTTTTAAAGAAAAGAAAATGGGGAGATAGGAAAGTGGTGAAAAAGGGGGCACAAAGAGGGAAAGACAGTAGGGAAACCAGCTCCGGATGTGCAGGATGGGTGTAGGGAAGGTCCATAGCTGCCCATTTCTTTACCAGCAACAGCTGTTCATATGTATGAAATTTGGTGTGAAATTTGAAACCTTCCACCCCTGAGAGAGGGGTGAGGACAACAAAATATGTTGTACTGCCAATTAGAATTATCAGTTTACATGTCCAGCGGACATGTGTGCGAATTGCGCAGCTATGTATGGGGCGTAATTTTTTTTGTGGGAACAGATTGCCCTTTTTTTATTTTCAGGTGAGAGTGGAATGTGAGGTAGAGGATGTAGGTATATTTGGGGAGGTAGGTTGGGGAGGTAAACAGACAAGACAAACAAGACGCATACAGGGGCGGAGTTTGACACATGGGGTGGGTGAACACAATTGATGGGGAAGGTTGTTTGGAAATCACAAGCCCATGAGCCCACAGATGGTAACAGTGGAACTGAGATCCCCACCCATGGGCAGTCACCACTGCACCTTCACAGCTCCAAGGGTGGCTGTGCTGGGGGCTGAGTAGGACGGGCAGGCTCACCCAAGATACACGCCACTCTCACCTCAAGCTGGTGTAGGGGATCAGAGACTGAATGCTGGATCTCCCTACGCACCACAGCCCGGACCCTTCGAAGGGTGACAGATGGCCCTTCTCCGCCCACGCTTGCATGGGGGGGAATGAGCCCCCTCCCCTGCAGCGCTTCTACTTGAAAGTGGCACAGGACCAATGGAGGAGAGGAGCCTGGGCTGGGCACCGGAGCTGCTAGTGCCAGGTGCACTCGCCAACTGAGGAGGGACAAGTGGGTCCGCTGGGACTGGCCTTCCCATACGTTCTGTGATTAAGTGTGTTTATTTACAACATAAACAACAGCATTCCAGATTAGTTGTAACAGCATGCAGTAATATTCCCATTAACCCAACACACCAAGGTTCCAACAGTTGAACAGCAAGCATAAAACATGCATATATTGAATGACAGTGGATATTCCAACAGCATGCAGGGATGTTTGGTAGCAACAGGCTGCCATGAGCGTGGTGTTTGAACGGCACATGCAGCAACATCAATGCAAATATTTATAAAACAATAGGACATATGTCCCAACAAATATTTAAGGTTACACATATCCATTGAGGTGTGGAATTGCATGGTTTATGCACATATGGTAGGGTGTAGAAAAAACCTCGGTTAACATCTTATAATGACCTTTTAGTCTATACTACATTCCCAGTGACTGCAAGTGTATATCCCCTACCTGTATTATTACACTTGCCACCATACATTAGGTTGTGTCATGGGTTTGGCTAGTTCAATATATGCCTGACCTATATCTGACATACTAACTGTCCAGGATGCAGATGTTACTGCTACATATTTCTTGTTTGCATTTATATTTCTTTATCTACATATCTGGGATGTTTTCACATGACATTTTCACTTCAATTTGTACAGAACCCTGCATTTCTTGACACACACTCACATTTCTGGTGAATATTTACATGCTACACGTGTGCCAGGTTTACTTATTCATGCCAGCCAGTAACTGACTATTGTGGATGGTATATATGTTTCACAGCTACTAGCACTTCCATCACCCACTTTATATGGGACTGCATAACTCTGGGTTGCCAGCATAATTTCAAACAGTACTGTTTGTATAATGCAAGGGTATAACAACATTTCAGACTCTGTGACACAGACACACTCTGGGTTTTAGACCTTTATTAATGACATTGCACACTTTTCCCCAGGCTCACTCCTTTATTTGTTTTAACGGTGTTTATGGCAGAGATGTTCAAGACATATTATACCTTTATTAATAGGTTAGAACAATCTTTTCTCAGGCTCACTCACTTATGTTATATGACAGTGCCTGCAGGGATATTATTCCAGACATATGTTACCTTTCCTAATGGGTTACTACACTCTTTTTCTGCCTCTCTGAAGTTTTTATCTGAAAGTACATGCAGAGGACTTATTCAGGCAATTCTATGGCTGTTTTAGTGGACTACAATACTTTCTTTCATGCTCCCTCCCATATTTTATATAACAATACATGCAGAATAATCACTAACCTGCCTGGTGGCGCAGCCTTAGCAGCCTATCAGCATAGGCTTGCTGATTCGCAGCACGGTTACCTGCAGCTGTAAAGTAAATGAAGGGATATTGAGGCATACCTATCCATTATACATACTCCATTATCAATTCTTACATACTGCATTCCATGGCTACATACTCAGTTGTGGGGCATTCTGCATCCCACGGGCCTCCTGTATCCACTGGTTCAGGTGGTCCTGCTTTCATCTCTTTAGGTCTGCATGGTGGTGACGGACCTGCTCACCAGTCCGAGGAACACCTGGGGCACTGGTGAGGTCACGAGCTAACCGGTTCCAAGCCTCTGCCTTGTACTCCATCCCTTGGAACTGGCCCTGCAGGAGTCTTGTCTCGTGATGGTGGACAAGGAGCCATACCATGTATTTGGTCTCCTCGATGCCCAAACGTTGCGTTCGGAAGCATGAACCCTCTCCTGCACCTGCCATTCTGACTGCAAATGTGAGCTACAATCAGTTAGAGCGAGTATTCCCACCTATGGGGCTTAAATATGCTGCATTTCCCGCACTTTTTTTGTGATTGGCCATTTTGTAAAATCCTCGGTTGACTGCAGACCTACATAGTAATCGTTAAACTACCATTCGTAAGTTTATGAATGTTAATAGTGGCTGCTTCCCTTATGTTGTCATGGCTTAGTGGTTCTGTACTTTGATTATGATGCAAAGGGTCCTGGGTTCGAACCTTGTCATTCTTTTATTTTAATACTGTCTAGACAGGCTAGGGAGTGTGGCTGCGTTTAAGCAACTTAGCTCTACGTTGCTCCCCATGCCCTATGGTGCCCTGGTTGGCGCAGCGTGCATGTCCATGCAAACACATTGCGCTGGGTAAAGCGCTTTTAAACTTTGGGCAACTCTATTGCGCTGGGTAAAGCACTATTACACTATGGGCAACTCTGTTTAGCTCGGTGAAGTGCTATTAAACTATGGGCAACTCTGTTTAGCTGGGTAAAGCGGTATTAAACTATGGGCACCTCTGTTTAGATGGGTAAAATGCTATTAAACTATGGGCACCTGTGTTTAGCTGTGTAAAACGTTGCTTAAAAGTAGGCTATTATATATCTGGGTCCTTTAAAAATATATATTTTGTTCACTGATACACTGGCCATGTCACTGCTTTTAATACAATTTTAATCATATATGTCTGGTATTATTTCAAATACTGATTTAAAACATAAATAAGAAGGGGAGTGGTGGGACTCGAACCATGAATGCCTTCTCTTTGTGCATACGGTCTACCATTACGCTATTGCTATTTGGATTCATTTGCATAAGTAGTTCTTATATGCTCTTCAATGACACAATTGCTAACTGTGGTTAAGCAATGGGCACACCCACGCAGACAAGTGCAAATACAGGCAGCTATATCATGAATTTAAAAAAAATAAAATTAATATTTTACATTTTATAACTGTGATAGAGGTATACAGTGTCAGGGAGTGTGGTTTTGGGTGCAAGTATATTTGAGCGAACTCGCTCTTGTCTGTTCACATTATGATTTTTAAAACCTTGCAGGGGCGTGGACTTTTAGACTGC
>NC_056727.1:1101283413-1101353413 GCF_019279795.1 Protopterus annectens | reverse complement strand
TGTCTCCAGGGTTATGTAATCTTGGATTTAGTACATATTTTTGTGCATGATTTTTTTTCAGTTGATAGTGTGGGGTTTGGAATGTTTCTTTGACTGAATTAATTTCTTTAAATGTTGATTTGCAATTTAGCCATAGGTCAATGTACAGCTGTGGGACCTGAATGGTGAGAAATTGTCTAGTTACACCTACAAACAAACTGGAGAAACATAATAATAAAAAATCACTAATTATAAAAAAATATGATTGTTACATGACATAATACCTTTGTAGTTTGTGAAGTAAACTTTAGAATTCAGTCATTAACTTATCTTAAAATTATCTATATATACATAAAAAGAGGAATGAGTTAATTGAGAATTATAGCAGACATATTTTTGAATAACAGTAAGTTACAAGCCTGAACATTTAAGCTAGTAGCATATAAAGTTAAAGAACCATTAATATGAACATATGCATTTATTTGAAAGTCTTACAACCACAATGTGTGACATGTGAGACATTTTCTGCCTTAGAATGACAAACTACTTGTTGTTATATAGCTTAGCTTGTCATTTGGGGAGCACAGCAAATAAATTGATAGTGCTTATTTCAGCCAGATGATATCTCAAAGTAATAAGACAAGAGGTTTTCTAACAACATTAAAACAACAAGCCAAATAAAAAAAAAAAATAAAAGTAACAAAAAAATAAAACAAATAACACATTGCTTTTCTATTTCTCTGAACAAAAAGAAAAAAGCCAGCAACTGTAGGCTGTGAAAACTAATTTAATTAGTTAGACATTTGATAAAACTTCAAATGAAAACAACAGACCGGTTTTGGCTTGGATTTTACCTAGCCTTCATCAGTGGGAATTCATATTAAACAATTGAAGTCATTTATATGGTAGAATTGATTAAACACAAAAAATGATTGGTGAGCTCATAAATATGTATATAAACATTCATAAATATTCATTAAGTCCAGGCTGAAAAAGTGAACCCAGTTTTACTATCCATTTTTTCTCTTTTGTATTAAGTTTGCTATGCCATCCTGATTTATGTGTTCCGTCACCTATTATTTTGTCAATGACAGTAAAATGAAATATGGCTGTGCTATGTTTTAGAGTGTGTTTATATAATGCATTACTAGCTCTTTTACATTTGATGTCACTTAAATGTTCAGAGATGCGTAACTTGAAAGGTCTAGAGGTTTGGCCAATGTAAAAAGCATAACAATTGCAAGAAGCCATATAAATAATCCAATCAGTATTACAATTATCAAAAAATTTAATATTATATACATTGCTGCTATTATTGCTGGAAAATTGTTTAGTTCTAAGTACATATTTGCAATTACTGCAATGTCCACATGGCATACAACCTATGAGCTTATCACCCAATATTGTAGTTTGGGCCATCTGTAGTTGTTTAGATCCAGAATGATGCTTATAATGATTGAAAAAGGCCCCCAAATTCTTCCCTTTCCTGAAAGAAAATAAACATGACTGAGGTAAATAAATTTTAAATAATTTTTAATAATAAGAAATTTTAAATAAATAATTTGTAATAAATATATAAACAAATTTATCTGCACATAAATATACATATTTTACTATCATAAATTTACACTTATATAAACAATTCTTTATATATATATATATAATATATATATAAATATTAATAGGTTTGTTGATGTTTGTACATTATACTGTTTATATATCACGCGTACGCATACTTACGTTTGTATTTAATTATGGTATTGTATTTTATTGACGAGTAACTTTTGATGGTTAATATGTAGTTGCTTCACGAACTGAGAATATTATGGTTAGGAGACTTTTGTAGTCATTCAGTTATTTATTTTTATTTACTTGTTTTATAATGTGTTAGTATGACTTTAAAATGGAATGATCAGTTTTGGCACCACAAAGTTTATTTAAGTAGCAGATTAACTTGAAAGTAGTAGTTCTGATGAAGACCAGTAATGGTTGAAAGCGCTTAACTCTAACCTTGTATGCTACATTTTTCTTCTGTTTGCAAGTCTGCTTGTTGTTCCAGTTCGTGTTCGTGTTCGTGTTTTATGATAATAAACTGTGGATTATTTTTGGCAGTTGTTGGCACTTATTGGTGTGTTCCAGGCATTCTTTGGAGGTATTGTGAAGTGGTTTTTTTCTGATGTCGCTTTTGGCCGCGGAGGTCACCGGTGCTACTGTTGCTAATATGGAACTTCCGAGCACGAACATTTCTAATGTTGATGCTATGGGTATGACTGAAAATCATCCCGAGGTATATAGTAGCATCAATTGTTTGAAAGAGGAGTTAGTGGGGCTTAAAGGCGAGCTAGCCAGACTTGTTTTTTTGGTCAATAAGGTATTGTCAGGGGACAAACCTGGTAAAACAACTACAATTAACCTTTTGCACAACACATCAGCGGAGATTTCGGAAGTTTTAGACCCGCCAATGGGCTTATTTGACTCGAGTGGTTCAACTAGGGATACGCATAACGCAGTGAAGCCAGGCTCAAATATGCCAAAGAATATCAATGTTCCAGACAGTGAAGGTGAGGCATTGAATGACAGTCTAGATATACCAAATGGGCAGAAAGTACGTAACCAAAGTCAATTTAATGTACTTGATATTACAGCACCATTGTCGAGTAGTAACATCAACATGACTGACATTACTTTTGACTTTTCCATTTATGATATCGATTTGGAGGCTAAAAGAACAGGTACCAAACCCAAGCGAGTACTTCCTGTTAAGACTTATTCAGCAGTTACCGAGAATAACATTAAGGGTACTGTTCCATCTACCCTTAAATTACGTCGTTCTACAGTACAGCATGATTTGAGTTCTAAAGAAAAACAATTCAACCAGTTCTTAAACTGTAATTATGATATAGATAACATTGAAGTCAAGAATACTAATGACAATAAGAAATTTAATGTTATTACTGACTTTGATGAGACTGGGAGTCTCAAAAGCTTGATTTATGCTTTGGGAAAGAAGTTAAAAACCATTAATGGACTCAAAATTGATAATGTATACTTATCCAAATGTGTTGATAGTAAGATTGTTCCGATGGGTTTGAGATTTTTTAAACAACCCATGGGTATAGATTTAACCAGTGCAGTTAAAGATGAATTTAACTTGTTTTTTGATGAATGTGGGTATAATTATATGCGCTTAATAATTAAACATAATGATGAAAGATTAAGTAATTTAATACAGGAAGCTGAGAAGCTTAATACACGTATAGTTAATGGTTTATTATTTACAGAATGGGAGAGGTTATATAACAAGCAATTTTTAGAAGCTGAAAAATTGATTGTTAAGTCAAGTCAACGTAAATCAAATAAATTGTTAAGGGACAGGGAACAATATAACAAAGGGATAGCGTATTCTTGGCCTAGTGCTAGGAATGATACAAAACAAGGTTTTAACAATCGCAACAAATATTATTATAATTATAATCATAATAATTATAATAGGGCTAATTATAATAAAAATGATGAATATGGATATCAGGAACTAGATGAGAAAAGGGGTCAATATGTAAGACAGGATTTTCAGGGACATCCAAAGGATACAAGTCAACCGTATCAGAGAAAAAAATCTCTTCAACAGGAAGAGATACAATTAGAATCACTAGAATTATTGACCCCAAGTAATAACAATGATGTGGTAGATGGAAAACATGAACAACTTGTGCTAAATACTAATCAACATTTCGTGAAACCTAGCCACACGTTGATGAATATAAACTACAATAGTGACAACAAAGATGATGAAATAATTATTAATGGAAATGTTTATACCTATAAAAATTTTAATATGTATAATTATTCTAATATTGTAATTAACAGTGTCTATTTTGATTTATTTGTGAAGGGTATGAAATTTATTCCTAATCCAAATTTTAATTTAACTGAATTATTGATAGATTTTAAGAAATATGTTAGAAAGATTAATTTGGAAGCATTTTTTAATAATTTACCAAAAACTGAATATACTAATACTAAACTTAGCAATTTGTGTAACAAATCTAGTACTTTTACACCACCTAATCATCCGTCTATAGATACCTTTGATAGAGTAGTAACAAGGGAATTATATCAGGAAAGTTTTAACTTGAAACAGATTACTAATATCAACAACTTATCACAAAATGAATTGAAATTACTAAATGTAATTAGGAATGATAGTAATATTAGAATAATGAAACCAGACAAGGGGGGAGGGATAGTGCTTTATGATAACATACAATATATTAAGAAAATATATGACATTTTGTATCTATCAGGTAATTATGAGACGATTTCCCTTAATGAATTACATATAGCTTACCAACGTATTGATTCTTATATAGAGGTATATTTGTTAGATGGTTGTATTACTGAAGAAATATATAAATTTATAAAGGTCAAATTTCCTAAAGTAGCCACACTTATAGGAATACCTAAGAGACATAAAAATACTATAGACCCTCCTTTCAGACCAATAGTCTCGGGTAGTAATTCTAAAACATTTTTTATTGGTATGTTTATAGATATTCAATTAAAAAGTATGTATTCCACAATCAAGCACATGGTTAAGGATTCCTGTTTTTTTTTAGCTAATTTTCCAATAGACATAGTAAAAAATAGTAATAATTTCACTACTTGTATAATTACAGTTACAGTGGATGTTATCGACTTATTCTCATGTATCCCAAAGCAGGAAGGCTTGAAGGCATTTAAAAATAGTATAGTTAAACATACTAATTTTGACTGGGACGAAATATGTTTATTGGTGGAAATGATGTCTATTGTTTTGGATAATAACTTTATATATTTTGAAGGAGAATATTTTAAGCAAACGAGGGGGGTAGCTATGGGGGCAGCTTGTGCCCCCATATATGCAAACCTCGTTATGCTTAATTGGGAGGACACCACTTTGTTTCCCAGCCAATATTTTACTTATGTAAGATATTATTCAAGGTTTCTTGATGACATTTATATTCTATGGGAAGGTGAACAAGAAATTTTGCAACAATTTATAGGATTTCTTAACACAAGTAGTGAATATTTGAAATTTACATATACTCAGGGTAATTATGGATTACTGTATTTGGATACCCATATCTATTATAATGAGGGTATTGTTCATTCTACAATCCATAGGAAAAGCACTTTCTCCAATAGCTATTTAGCTTATAACAGCTGTCATCCACATAAAGTTAAACAAAATGTTTTTAAGGGGCAATGTGTTCGTGCAGCACGTATGGTTTCTAATTTTGAGGATATGAAAAAAAAATTACAGTTTATTAAAAGCTTATTCACCCAAAGAGGATATCCTGAAGAAATGTTGGACGAAACAATAACATATGTTACCAAGCAATGGAATATTAAATACAGACCACTTTTGGGAGTTGGTGATATATTTTTTCAAAATGGTGACATAAAATCCCTTACAAACATATCGAATAATAGCTATCAGAAAATGTTTATACTACAATATAATTTAGGTGTAGATCAGATAAAAAGAATTATTTATAAATTTTGGTATTTGATTAGTAGTGATATAAGTTTGGTAAAATTATGGGGATCCAAACCCAATTTTATATACAAAATGGGTAAAAATATGAAGTTTCTTATGGAACATAGACACATAGAGAAGAAAAGTAAAAATTTTTTGAATAATAATACAAGAAGTAGTAAATGTGGATTCTGCAATCAATGCAGATACATGTCTTTGCAAAATAAAATAAAACTACAGAATGTGATCATTTAGATAATTAAATGGATAGCTGAACATAGTGGCACATTTTATATATATTATGACTTCTTAACATTGGAATAATATTGCATGCATGTTATAGTGCCTCATGTAGAATATCTTGTTGATATTACCTCGGAGAGCCACTATTTGATTATCACATACATATTTTATATTATGTGTTAGATTCCATTGGTATTTACAAACAGTATATATATATATTTTTGTTTTTTGGGTTAATTTTAGCTAAGTATAAAATAATAGCTATATTTAATCATTTTTTATATATTGTTAGAAGGATAAATTACATATGTACACATACACATAGTATGAATTTTCTTTTTTGCATATTGCCAATAACAAGGACATTTTTAATATTAATATTTTATATGTAATTTATATGCTTAATTGGTATATTTGCCTTGATAGTTATATAGTGTGTACATATTTTTAAATGTTTATATGAAATAGATTTTATTAGTATAGTTAGATATTACCTAATGTATTTTTTAATTGTCAAAGCGCATGGAATAACAGGATATGAATAGATGATGGGAAGTGATGTCATTACCAAAAAGTATTTAAAAGCATTTTTGATTTAATTGTATAATTACTAATGGCCTGATGAAGCCTTTGGGTGAAAGCGCTTGCCGTTCTTTATTTTTGAATAAACATCTACTTTGAATCTGTCGTTTGGTCGATCCATTGATTCAGAAGAAGCATTTTTAGCAGTGAAAAACTATTGTTGCCTTGGAGTTAATGTGAGCAGTACTGGATACGCTCATACTAACAAAGTGGATTTATTGGCCAGGACGAGTAACGAGGGTTTGTTGGAAGTTTTGTTCTTCCTTAACTGTTAACTTTTTGGCGCTGATATCGTGTACAAGATTGGTTTATCTGCCGTTTCGCTGCCCCAATTTTATATTTGACATTTACTTGCAGTTATACAGGGGAAGCGTTTCAAGCAGCCAATATTTACTTCGTACTTTTTGTTAAAACTACAGGATGGAATAAAATCCAATATAAAATGTAGATATGGTAATTTTAATACAAAAATGTAGTATATTTAGCTAAATGTGGAAAATGCTCAGGTTTTTACGTTGGAAAGACAGAAAGATGTCTTAAAAGACGTATATATGACCATATATATAGTATTAAGACCAAGGATAAAACCAATGCTCTATCCAGACATGTTGATATTGAAGGTGATGATCATAATTTTATGTTTAGCATTCTTGATACTATCGAAACGGATCCTAGAGGTGGTGATATTAAAAGTTTACTAGCATACAAAGAAACATGGTGGCAAATATATTTAGATGCCACCACTTTTCCCGGATTAAATGAATTTATATCAACTAAATCATTGTTATTAGTATAAAGTGAGATATATAAACATAAAAATAACTATAAGACATATATATATATATATATTATTTATTAAAATTTATGCAATTTATTTATGTAAAGTAACAAAGTTTTTAACAAAGTTTTTAAAAAATTAAAAAAAAAATTTTTTTTTAAATTGGATTAGTTGATCGTTGAATGAATATATAATGATTCTATTTCCATCTTTGTTGTTGCTGTTATAGTTATTATTACTATTATTATTATTTAAATATCTAGTTATTTATCCATCTATTTAATTATTATATATTATAAAGTATTTGGTTAATTAATTCATTTAAATAATTTTTAATTTTTAATAATAAGAAATTTTAAATAAATAATTTGTAATAAATATATAAACAAATTTATCTGCACATAAATATACATATTTTACTATCATAAATTTACACTTATATAAACAATTCTTTACATATATATAATATATATATAAATATTAATAGGTTTGTTGATGTTTGTACATTATACTGTTTATATATCAAGCATACGTATACGTACGTTTGTATTTAATTATGGTATTGTATTTTATTTACGAGTAACTTTTGGTGGTTAATATGTAGTTGCTTCATGAACTGAGAATATTATGGTTAGGCGACTCTTTTGTAGTCATTCAGTTATTTATTTTTATTTACTTGTTTTATAATGTGTTAGTATGACTTTAAAATGGAATGAGCAGTTTTGGCGCCACAAAGTTTATTTAAGTAGCAGATTAACTTGAAAGTAGTAATTCTGATGAAGACCAGTAATGGTTGAAAGCGCTTAACTCTAACCTTGTATGCTACATTTTTCTTCTGTTTGCAAGTCTGCTTGTTGTTCCAGTTCGTGTTCGTGTTCGTGTTTTATGATAATAAACTGTGGATTATTTTTGGCAGTCGTTGGCACTTATTGGTGTGTCCCAGGCATTCTTTGGAGGTATTGTGAAGTGTTTTTTTTCTGAGGTATATAATTAGACAAAGCAGAATCCGCTGAAAGAATATTCCAATGACATTTTATGATGTCAATGAATTTGTTAGTATTCCTCCCATAAGTGGTAGTAAATCGCAAATTATTATGTTTGTGTGGTTCATCTCTGGGCAGGTGTGATGCAGAATTCTTAGCTGTGGTGACATAACCCATACTGTAACCTCTTGCCCTAAATCTGTCAGTCAAATCATGACTAAAAGTTTGAAAAATGTTGTCTTCTGAACAAATGCGTCTCATTCTGATAAACTGCGATTTTGGAATGTTCCTGGCTATGTGTTTTGGATGAAAGCTGGATGCGTGGAGTAAAGTATTGTATTCTGGATATTTCCTGAATACTTGAGTACTGAGTGTATTATCTACATTTCTGGTTACCATGACATCCAAATAGGTAATCTTATGTTGATCAAAATTAACTGTAAAATGTAATCCCTATTTGTTGTCATTGAGGTATTGAACAAATTCCTGCAAGTATTCAGTATCCAACCTCCAAACCATCCAGCAATCATCCAAATATCTACACCAAATGTCGATCTCCGGCAAATAAAGATTGTATGTATCATCATATATAATGTGATCCTCAATATATACCATATATAAATCTGCATAAATAGGGGCAAAAGACGCACCCATAGCAGTACCCCTAATTTGTAGATAACAATCTTTATCATAAAAAAACACATTTTTGGTAAGAACATGTTCAGTCAGACAAATCAAGAAGGTGTTAAAGCCAGGTTTATACATGTTAGATATATAAAGCCAGTATTCAATAGCATCTAACCCTGCCCAGTGTGGTATGTTCGTATATAGTGATCTTACATCCAAAGTGCATAACCACCAATCATCTTCAATCTGCATATCATTAATAATACCCAAAAATTGTGTAGTATCCTGTATTCTAGATCTTACCCATTTAAGTAGAGGTTTCAAATATTTAGTCAGGTATTTAGAAAGTGGCTCAGTCAAAGACCCATTTTCGGCCACAATTGGTCTACCTGGTGGATGAAAAGGATCCTTATGGATTTTGGGTAGAAAATAGATGTATTGACTAATAGGATCAGTAATAGTCAAATATTTCAAAGTATCAGATGTTATAATACCATTTTCCAATGCTGACTTCAAAAATGTGTCAATTTGTTGTTTGAACATGGATGTAGGATCTATTGGCATCTTTGTATAATATCTAGCATCATCCAGTTGTTTATGAGTCTCTATATCATAATCAATCCAGTTCATAACAACAACTACCCCTCCTTTATCAGCAGAAATAATTACTAATTCTTTGTTATGAGTAAGTTCTGCTAAACTGGATAACTCTGATTTAGACATATTATTCAACATTGGTGGAATCATGTTAGAAGTGAAATGCAGATCTTTGAGAACACTGTGTGGGAATAAACTTACACTTGGATGCATAGGTGGTGAAAAACTAGATGGATGATATCTAAAATTATCAGTCATATGATCATATCCATTGTGATCCTGAAAATGTAATTTAAGATTAATCAATCTACAAAATGCTACTATATCTTGTGCAAAAATATCCTCAGACACAAAAAAAATGGGAATAAAAGAAAGGCCTTTATTTAACAGAGCAATATGTTGTTCAGATAAAACTGTATCAGGGATGTTAAGGACATTGTTGTTACCATGTGTATTTACTTGTTGGTCAACATTTCCATAAGGTTCTGTAAGCTTGTGACTTTTTCTGTGTTTCCTGCCTCCCCTCTTGTAAGGCCTAAAGGGGTACCATTGTTGTTACGTTTAGGAGTTGGGGAGTCTGTGACATGTTGTGTATCTATATCTGTACCAGAGGATGTATCAGCATCTGTAGAATCTGTGAAATTACCATGTCTTTTGAGAATGGATCTAGGACGTTTACGTCTAGGGGTTTGGTTCGTGTTCCTATAAATGCCCTTAAATCTAACATGTCTAGTTTGTCTAAATGGTTGCCCTTTCTCATAATCAGTTTGATCCCTGGTGAATTTTTTGAGTTTTCTTTCCTTCAATTGAGTTTCAAAATTAAGTAGATCAGAACTAAGTTTGGACAAAAAGTTAGAAAAGAAAGGGTAATCTTTATAATAATTACATTCTTCAATTAGCTTGTTAACTTTTAGCGTTTCCCTATCTATGGTCCTTATATAATAATTAGATAGTGTTTCCACAAATCTCATAGAACATTCCTGTTGTATAGATATCCAATCTCTGGTCAGTTGTTCATCAGGCTCAGTTACCAGAGGTTGAATTTTCACCCTTAGACCCCTGGGAATGATACCCTTCACCATATAGGCTTTAAATTGTTTTAAATGCCATACATTGGATCCCAGTGCTTTCATGTTTTTATTTAAAGTCTGAAATAATTTTTCACAACATTGCTCAGGGTGATCAGTAGTATTCAGATTAGTATTATTAGATTGTTGTCCAATCCCAAAAATGGCCAAGTCCTCCATATCTGAGGAAAGGCCAACAAGAATCCTGTTTAAATCCATATTGAGATAATTATTAAGTAGAAAACAAAAGTTACCTATGGTTAAAGTCTAATTAATTCACACAACACCACGTCCTGTTGTACCACAATATGTATATATTCATATACATTCAATTATGAAATCTGGACAATAATGGCATTCAACCCACTAATCCATATGGA
This sequence comes from Protopterus annectens, assembly GCF_019279795.1. Lineage (NCBI taxonomy): Eukaryota > Metazoa > Chordata > Ceratodontiformes > Protopteridae > Protopterus > Protopterus annectens. The sequence goes on along the minus strand of NC_056727.1, from coordinate 1,101,342,659 downwards.
CATTTGTTTCCAGTGATATATTGGTGGAAGCCACGTCCAGAAACCAAAGAAACCAATTCGGACAATAATGGTGGTTGTGATATCCAGAGAAATGTAACTAAATAAGCAAAAAACAAAATTATAATATAGTAATGAGAGATGAATATATCCAAAAATTGTCAACAATATTCAAACAATTATTAAAACTTTTTTTGTATCCTGCAGTGTTGCGAAAAAATCAAATATACTGAGAACTATGCAAAAAACTGTTTGAAAGCACATTGTTCCAATAGTATGGCAGTCAAAAATTGTAAATGAAAACCTTAAACTTAATAAGATACTCCCATTAAGTGAAATTGAATCACAATGGTATACATATAATCCCACAGGGGTTGGTGAATCATACAACCAACCTCGATGAACAGCAAATAGAATATATTCTCCAAAGTCACAGTAATAATACTTATAAATACCTCCAAAATATATATGATGGCACAATATAGTACTTAACTGTTGATCAATGAATATAAACTCAGAGATTCATCAACATAAGTCAAAATAAACCATAGCCATAATAATATAAATGAGACCTAATCAATAGTTTAACAGCACCATAAAGCAAAAATAGGGGAGAAAAACCAGCTTGAAAAAATCATAAATCTACCCTGTATATAAAAATCATATGCATTGGTGTTATACTGAATTGTTAATGCAATATCTGCAAAAGTAAACATTTGTAAAAATGTCAACAAGATATCCCATTGATTTAAACCAACAGTAAAAATCAAGAAGTAAAAGACCCCTCAAACCAGTCCCAGTTCAATAACCAGAATATGAAAGGAATCCAGCAGTTGGCTGTCCGCTATGTCCAAAAACATGTTAATAAATCCAAAAAAGTTCAACAGAAAAACAATGAAATGTTGGAGTGATATGATCAAAGGCAAACCATGTATCCAAATTCCGCTAAACAATCTGCCGATATCTTGATAATAATGCCACCGTAATATAAAACGTGGCCTAATGAGTAATTTGTCCTCACATTAACGATGAAAGTCCAGCATGTGTAAGAAAAAAGTTAAGCATGTAAAAAACATGTCCATGCCCCGTACATGCTAAATAGTTGACATCAATTGTAGAAATAAGCAAAAGCTTAAATCACCAAAAAGAATTGGATGTTAGCAAAAAACTTGTTCAATGAATGTAACTAACGCTGAACAGTCAACCGATGACCTAAAAGTGACACCCAATATAATTATAGCCAAAAACTGTTCCATAAAGTCTTACTTGGAGAACGCCATACTCCTGGATGTGTCTGTGATGAAAAAGGACTCCATGACCCAGCCAAAAAAGTAAACATAGTCCAAAAAAGATTGTACTCTCAAAGTCAATCAATGCTTGAAAAAAACAAGAATGGAAGCAAACCAAATGTAGAGCTATCATTTATGTTGTATTATGTTGTATTATCGCTTCTGAGTTGTCGCCAATAGCCAAGTAATCGAAATACGATCCACGTCAGCTCCACGAGGCACATCAGCTAAACCAAGGGGAAAAAAATTTTTCTGGTGCATGTAAACGACAGATAGATCCAAAAATCAATGCCTCACCAGATAAGGAATTGGATTGTTAGTCAGCCTGGAAAAGAAGGAGCCCAATAGTAATAGTTAGAGATGAATCTGGTACAGATCCATCTACACAGCATGCCACAGAGTTCCAGCAGGAAACAACCAAGTGCACATCCAAATAACCTTCCCCTGCACGGAAACTGTTGCACGGCTGAAATGAACATGAGCAAAAAGAAAAAAGCCAGCAACTGTGGGCTGTGAAAACTAATTTCATTAGTTAGACATTTGATAAAACTTCAAATAAAAACAACAGACCGGTTTTGGCTTGGATTTTACCTAGCCTTCATCAGTGAGAATTCATATTAAACAATTGAAGTAATTTATATGGTAGAATTGATTAAACACAAAAATGATTGGTGAGCTCATAAATATGTATATAAACATTCATAAATATTCATTAAGTCCAGGCTGAAAAAGTGAACCCAGTTTTACTATCCATTTTTTCTCTTTTGTATTAAGTTTGCTGTGCCATCCTGATTTATGTGTTCCGTCACCTATTATTTTGCCAATGACAGTAAAATGAAATTTGGCTGTGCTATGTTTTAGAGTGTGTTTATATAATGCATTACTAGCTCTTTTACATTTGATGTCACTTAAATGTTCAGAGATGCGTAACCTGAAAGGTCTAGAGGTTTGGCCAATGTAAAAAGCATGACAATTGCAAGAAGCCATATAAATAATCCAATCAGTATTACAGTTAGCAAAAAATTTAATATTATATACATTGCTGCTATTATTGCTGGAAAATTGTTTAGTTCTAAGTACATATTTGCAATTACTGCAATGTCCACATGGCATACAGCCTATGAGCTTATCACCCAATATTGTAGTTTGGGCCATCTGTAGTTGTTTAGATTCAGAATGATGCTTATAATGATTGAAAAAGGCCCCCAAATTCTTCCCTTTCCTGAAAGAAAATAAACATGACTGAGGTATATAATTAGACAAAGCAGAATCCGCTGAAAGAATATTCCAATGACGTTTTATGATGTCAATTAATTTGTTAGTATTCCTCCCATAAGTGGTAGTAAATGGCAAAGTATTATGTTTGTGTGACAGTTTATTTTTGTGTGAGAGTTTATTTTCCATTTGATTTTTGTATCTTAGAAGTTCATCTCTTGGCAGGTGTGATGTAGAATTCTTAGCTGTGGTGACATAAACCATACTGTAACCTCTTGCCCTAAATCTGTCAGTCAAATCATGACTAAAAGTTTGAAAAAAGTCTACTGAACAAATGTGTCTCATTCTGATAAACTGCGATTTTGGAATGCTCCTGGCTATATGTTTTGGATGAAAGCTGGATGCGTGGAGTAAAGTATTGTATTCTGGAGCATATGCATCGAGATCCAATGTATGGCATTTAAAACTATTTAAAGCCTATATGGTGAAGGGTATCACTCCCAGGGGTCTATGGTGAAAATTCAACCTCTGGTAACCGAGCCTGATGAACAACTGACCAGAGATTGGATATCTATGCAACAGGAATGTTCTATGAGATTTGTGGAAACACTATCTAATTATTATATAAGGACCATAGATAGGGAAACGCTAAAAGTTAGCAAGCTAATTGAAGAATGTAATTATTATAAAGATTACCCTTTCTTTTCTAACTTTTTGTCCAAACTTAGTTCTGATCTACTTAATTTTGAAACTCAATTGAAGGAAAGAAAACTCAAAAAAATTCACCAGGGATCAAACTGATTATGAGAAAGGGCAACCATTTAGACAAACTAGACATGTTAGATTTGAGGGCATTTATAGGAACACGAACCAAACCCCTAGATGTAAACTTACTAGATCCATTCTCAAACATGATATTTTCACAGATTCGACAGATGCTGATACATCCTTTGGTACAGATATAGATATACAACATGTCACAGACTCCCCAACTCCTAAACGTAACAACAATGGTACCCCTTTAGGCCTTACAAGAGGGGAGGCAGAAAACACAGAAAAAGTCACAAGCTTACAGAACCTTATGGAAATGTTGACCAACAAGTAAATGCACATGGTAACAACAATGTACTTAACATCTCTGATACAGTTTTATCTGAAGAACATATTGCTTTCTTAAATAAAGGCCTTTCTTTTATTCCCATTTTTTTTGTGTCTGAGGATATTTTTGCACAAGATATAGTTGCATTTTGTAGATTAATTAATCTTAAATTACATTTTCAGGATCACAATGGATATGATCATATGACTGATAATTTTAGATATCATACATCTAGTTTTTCGCCACCTATGCATTCAAGTGTAAGTTTATTCCAACACAGTGTTCTCAAAGATCTGCATTTCACTTCTAACATGATTCCACCAATGTTGAATAATATGTCTAAATCAGAGTTATCCAGTTTAGCAGAACTTACTCATAACAAAGAATTGGTAATTATTTTGGCTGATAAAGGAGGGGCAGTTGTTGTTATGAACTGGATTGATTATGATATAGAGGCACATAAACAACTGGATGATGCCAGATATTATACAAAGATGCCAATAGATCCTACATCCATGTTCAAACAACAAATTGCCACATTTTTGAAGTCAGCATTGGAAAATGGTATTATAACATCTGATACTTTGAAACATTTGACTATTACTGATCCTATTAGTCAATACATCTATTTTCTACCCAAAATCCAAAAGGATCCTTTACATCCACCAGGTAGACCAATTGTGGCCGAAAATGGGTCTTTGACTGAGCCACTTTCTGAATACCTGACTAAATATTTGAAACCTCTACTTAAATGGGTAAGATCTAGAATACAGAATACTACACATTTTTTGGGTATTATTAATGATATGCAGATTGAAGATGATTGGTGGTTATGCACTTTGGATGTAAGCTCACTATATACGAACATACCACACTGGGCAGGGTTAGATGCTATTGAATACTGGCTTTATAAATCTAACATGTATAAACCTGGCTTTAACACCTTCTTGATTTGTCTGACTGAACATGTTCTTACCAAAAATGTGTTTTTTTATGATAAAGATTGTTATCTACAAATTAGGGGTACTGCTATGGGGGCGTCTTTTGCCCCTATTTATGCAGATTTATATATGGCATATATTGAGGATCACATTATATATGATGATACACACAATCTTTATTTGCCGGTGATCAACATTTGGCGTAGATATTTGGATGATTGCTGGATGGTTTGGAGGTTGGATACTGAATATTTGCAGGAATTTGTTCAATAAATCAATGACAACAAATGGGGATTACGTTTTACAGTTAATTTTGATCAACATAAGATTACCTATTTGGATGTCATGGTAACCAGAAATGTAGATAATACACTCAGTACTCAAGTATTCAGGAAATATCCAGAATACAATACTTTACTCCACGCATCCAGCTTTTACATTGGCCAAACCTCTAGACCTTTCAGGTTACGCATCTCTGAACATTTAAGTGACATCAAATGTAAAAGAGCTAGTAATGCATTATATAAACACACTCTAAAACATAGCACAGCCAAATTTCATTTTACTGTCATTGACAAAATAATAGTTGACAGAACACATAAATCAGGACGGCACAGCAAACTTAATACAAAAGAGAAAAAATGATAGTAAAACTGGGTTTACTTTTTCAGCCAGGACTTAATGAATATTTATGAATGTTTATATACATATTTATGAGCTCACCAATCATTTTTTGTGTTTAATCAGTTCTACCATATAAATGACTACAAATGTGTAATAAGAATTCACACTGATGAAGGCTAGGTAAAATCCAAGCTGAAACTGGTCTGTTGTTTTCATTTGAAGTTTTATCAAATGTCTAACTAATGAAATTAGTTTTCACAGCCCACAGTTGCTGGCTTTTTTCTTTTTGTTCATGTTCAATTCAGCCGGGCAACAGTTTCCGTGCAGGGGAAGGTTATTTGGATGTTTTCTATTTTTCTTCCAAGTGTCCAATTGAGAGGCAATGGAAGGTGCCAGAGGACATAAGCAGTGATAAACCAAGGGATGATAACAGCATATTACAGACATCACCTTTTTTCAAGTTGTGTAAAATGCCATGGAAATGAAGCTGCAAAACTTAAAATGTAATACAAAATGTAAAGTTTAATGCAGCATTAAAAACCGTTGAAAATGCATTTCTTTCTTTACGTATTTATGTTTTGCTAGAGGAAATTTATGGAATCAAAATTTAAACCAAGAAAATGTAACAACTTTTTATGACTTATCACAGCAAAAGATACTCCATTTATACATAAAGAAAACATTAGAAAATACAATTAGCTGATTGCTGCTGTTATTTTAGGTTTAGTTCAGTTTTCTGGCATTAAGAGGTTGTGAAGTATAATTCCTGACATGGTAAGTGTCAGGCTCTATTCGGCCAGTTTAATAAGGAGATGAGGGCAATGGTGGGGCTGGCAGGTTAGGTGGTTGGAACAGACTGAAATTTAGTGCAATATGGTTAGTGGGACTTTTGATAATAGGATGGTGGCAGCTATGTCAACCAGGTGGTTAAGTGGAAGGGCAGGGATGGTATTACTTCACAGTGTGGGGGATTAGTGGATAACCATGTATGGTATGGTAAATAGGTGAGGCAAAAAGATAGGGTAGATGAAGTAACCGATAGCTGGAAAGAGGTGGAGTAGCAGTGTTTAGAGAGGTATTTTTGGCATGGACATAGCCAGCCAGAAGAGAGATGTTGTCCAAGAGAGTTTTTGAAGAGTGCAGGGTAACTGATGGAGGTGATTGTAGATGGGAGGGTTTTCCAAAGTTTGGAAACAGTAAAGGAATAGAGCATTTGACTGGCTGGGAGTTGGGGTTTGTCCACTTTGAGTAGTGTTTTATTTTCTGATCTAAGAGGCCTGTTTTGGGTGGTACAAGGACAGCAGGGAGGAAAGGGAGGGCCATGTTGTGGGTTTGTATATTATTTTGTGTGCAGTAGTTAAGTGTAGGTAGTTGAGATAGAGTAGTAATTCTAACCAGTTTAGTTGCTGTAAAGAGGAACAGTGGTCTGCTGAGAATCTTGCATTTGTTGCGAATCTTTGAGGTACACTTGTGGTGATGCTGATGTTGAGGAAGGGAGAATAGGAATTATGCATTTTTGTTGATTGATATCTACCAGAGAGATAGTTTGAGAACCAGTTTAGGATTGGGAGTGTGACACCTTGATTGTTGAGTTTGGAGAGGAGAAGGGAATGGGATATAGTATTGAAGGGTTTTGAAAGGTCGAGGAAGAGTGTGGAGATGATGAGACCTGCATCGCTTGCTCGATTTACAGCATCCATAAAGGAGATGCGAGCTGTATTGGTGCTATAGCCTGGCCTAAAGCCATGTTGGGTAGGGGTGAGAAGTTGGTTATTAACTAAGTGGTTAAGAAGTTGAGTATGGACACATTTTTCTAATATTTTGGAAATGGAGGAGAGGATAGTGATAGGTCGGAAGTTGGAGATGTCATAATTTTTGCCCCCTTTGTGGAGAGGAAGAATGTATGCTTTTTTCAAGATATTTGGTATGTGGGATTCCTGAATAGATCTATTGAGGAATATACTGATGTGATAAGTGATGGAGCTTGTGGGTAGTTTTAGGAATTCAGCAGGTTAGTTATCACGATCATTGGTGCAAGGTTTAAGTTTTAGAAGGAGTTTATAGTGCATATAGGAATAGGACAGAAAGAAAAATTAGGTCTAAAATGTGTTGACGGTTGGTCAGATGGGTTGGGGTTAGAAGGTGGGACGATAGTTATCAACTTAGCAACAGTTTTGATGAATGAATTAAAGTGGGAGGCTATACTGGAGGGTGTTTTATCAGGGTATGGGCATGGATTGTTGTTAGAGCCTGGGTGAATTATGGAATTGATTGCTCCCCAGAATTTCTGTGGGTTTAGTTTATGCAGGTCCTGTAGTCTATGGAAGTATTCTTTTTTGTTTTTAGTGACTTGTTGTTTGGCCTGATTACATAGTTGTTTCTATTGAGCAAGGTCAGCTGGGTTTTTATATTTCTGCCAGGCTTTACAAGCTTTGTCTCTAGTGGATGTGATTTGCTTCATGGATTTGGTAAGCCAGCTGGCATGATTAGACTTGACTGTTTTCAGTCGAGGTTGGACTACACTATCTAAAATTTTGAGAAATGTTGAATTGAAGAATTTAACTGCATTGTCAAGGGGGATGGCTTTTAATGGTGCCCAGTTGGTATGCTGTAAAATGTCACTAAAGGTGTCTGGTGAAAAGTGGGATAGGTCTCTAGTTTGTTTTAGTTGGTGATTACTTACAGCTGAGGTGGTTGTACATATAGCGAAGCCTGGTAAGTGATCGCTGATGCTGTTTGGTAGAGTCCCGAAGGTGGAAATCTTTCTGGGGTCAGACACAAGGATCCAATCCTGGATTGAGCCTTGGTTATTTTTGTTATTGGGACTTGTTATATCAGTGACTAGCTGGGTGTAGTTAAATAGGTTGATGTAAGTTGGGGGATTTTGGTTAGTGATATCTAACTAATTAATGTTAACATCCCCTAGGATGATAGTTTCATTTTGAATATTTTTAGATGGCCAGGCAAGAATTTTCTCTAGTAATGGAATATTGTTACCTGGGGATATGTATAGTACTATGATATAGAGCCTTTTGTAGTTATTTAGCTTTAGGAGGGTTACTAAAAGTTCTGCTGTGGAGAACTGTGGAATAGGTTTTGTAAATGGGACTGTGGTGTAGAGACTTAGGTATATCAAGGCAATGCCTCCAACTTTTCTAAGTGGCCTGTCATTTCTAAGGCATGTATAGTTGGGGAGTAGGAATTCTGTGTCGTTGATATATGGTATAAGCCAAGTCTCAGTTATGGCACTGAAGTCAGTTTTATTTTGGTGTAACCATGCAAGGAAATGGGGAATTTTATTTCTAATGCTTTGTAGATTGATAGTAGTGAAGTTCAGGGATTTTATGGGGTTGGGTTTGTTGTGCAGGGCAGACAGTGGGCCTGGATTTGGGTGTATGTCACCACATTTTATTAAGTTAAAATTGGTGCTCTGGTTTACAGAGATCAGTTGTTTCTTAGCTTTGTGGTGGCAGTCCAGTTTAGAGTAAGTATGATGGACTTTAAGTAGAGGAAGGACTTTTATTTTAGTTTGTAGAATTATGTCTGATGCATATAAGGTTGAACTTATTGTGGAATAACTTGGGAGAGACTCTATATGTGTGGATGTTGTGTATGTTGGTTTGAGAAGTATATGGGTTGTTTGGTAGGATGTAAGGTGGAGGAGAAGATATTGGTGTAGGGAGATAGTAACAATTATGGTATTAGAGTTCAGAGGCATTGTAGTAGGGTGAAATAAATTAGATAGGAGAGAAGTTTATAGGAATAGAAAATGTGGTGTAGAGATATTATTTATAAGAGATATACAGTGATGTTTGTAAGGAAGGGTGTATGTGGGGTGTGAGAGGTGCTATACATGCAGTCAGTGGTTGACAAAGAGGTGGGAGATGAAGCTGAGTAAGGCAGGTTATATGGATTCTATTTAGTAATGTTTAATAGCAATGACAGGTTGGAGGTGGAGTAATAAAGGATGGAAGTATGAAGGAGAGTGGTTGATGGGGTTGATGGGTTAAGGGAGGTGACTAGATTATGTAAAGGTGTGGTAGGTAGAGTTGAGTGGGTGGGTGAAGTCAAGCTAGGTAATTGGTGGAGTTGTTTGTAGTGGGTGGGGTCAGGTTAGGTATAAGTTTAAGGAAAGTGGGCATGGGTGGGTATGGGGGTAGGGTAGGGGAGTGGCGTGAGCCTGAGCATAGAAAGGGTGAACAGAGCAGGTTATGCCAAGAAAGGTAAGAACCTGTACCACAAAAAAGTATCTGAAACTTTGAAAAAAAAAACTAAAAAACAGGGTTGAAAGGTTCTTTTTCAGGTAAATTGAAGATTATTTGAATTATTTGTAGGCAAAAATAAAGCAGTAGAATGGAGAGAGTACTGAACTTGAAGAGGAGGGAGTTTTCTAAGGTTTAGTTTGATTAGCTGGGAACTTTAGAATGGGGAGGGCTGGCAGGATGTGAGCCGGTAAACTGTGCTTGCCATTAGTTACACAATTGTAGCAATCACTTTAAAAACAGGTTATGCATAGGTTTAGGCTAGATGAATTATGTACATACACTTTTACAGAAATAGAGCTGGAGCAAATTCCTGCAATGCGCTCTTTCTTGGTTGGATTTAAAGTGGCATTTGACAGGTAGGGCTGTTTCTTCTGTCTTAGGGGGACACCCATAAAGATGAAAAACAATTGTAAAAAGAAAAAAGAGAAAAACAAAAAACAGTTGTTGCTAAGGAAAAGAGCACTGAAGGAGGTTTAGGTAACATAGAGAAATAAATAAAGGGTAGGTTGGTGAGACAGGCAAGTATACAGCCAAAAGCTAACAACCAGCTAGGTTTACAAAATGTAGTAGATAGCAAAGATAAACAACACTACTGTACAATGTTAGGCCATTTAGTAGATTAATTCAGTTCAGCTGAGCAAGTTAAGTAAAAAAATGCCAACTAGCACTCTACAAAATTCAACTAGGCATGTAACAGAGGGAGCTGTACTACAATCTATAAGCATACAGTCGCTACAATGTATTGTTTTGTTCTTTTATTATTTATTATTAAATATATTTAAGTATATCTTTGTGGCAGATATCTGAGAGACATATTTAAGCTCTTAGAGTACATGCATATCTATATGGTGACACTGTACAGACCACTCCTAAATAGTTTTGCTCTTGGGCAGACTACCATTTGGATAATAGTAACACTACACAGTAGGATTGGATACCCTTTATTAAGGGCCTTTAGTAGCTGATAAAGAGTTGGTTGGTGGCAGTCAGAACTACCTTATAGTCTAGACAGTAGGGTCATAGCTAATAAACCTGTGCCAGCCTTTTCCAGGTATGTATGTGTATTTGTATATCAATCAAATCTCAAAGTGTGTGTGTGTGTGTGTGTGTGTGTGTGTGTGTGTGTGTGTGTGTGTGTGTGTGTGTGTGTGTGTGTGTGTGTGTGTAAGCTACTTGGGAAGGGACATGAAGCACTGGTTGGACAGAGAGATTGCTGGAGGTTTTGGCTTGATCACTCAGCTGAGATCTCAACTCTATAGCTGTGCCAGTGGGGAGTTGAGTTATAGTGTGGATCTGGAGAAAGAGGGAGAAACCAGACCATACTGACTGTGATCTCTATGTAGTCTTAAGGGAAAATGCACTTTACTGCATGTGTACTTGTCATCCTCCCAGTTTGTACATTTGCCACTTCTGCCAGTGGTGAGGACTGAGGCTACTTGATTACTGGGCCAGTGCAGGGGTGTCATGATTGGTGGCAGCTGTGGGATAGTCCCATCACATATTAATTGGCTTATATCGGTGTGGATATTGAATTCCTGTAGCCTGCAAATAGTGGTCACCAAGGAAGGTGTTTGTACTCTCAGTCAGCCACACAGTGAACATTCAGAGTTTCATAGCACAATTTATTTTATTTTTTTTTGTTAGCTTAGATAGTCACAGAGATCAGGCAAGCATGTCAGCAGAGGAGCATGGCAAGCTGACAAGGAGCCAGTTGGCTGAGATATGCCAGGGTAAAGGACTAGTACATGCCAACCTGAGTAAGGCAGACATGATTGTAGCCTTAGTCGCAGCTGCATTGCAGGCCAGCAATCAGCAGGACTACCAGGCTGGCCTTGGAGATGTACAGCTCTTAGAAAATGGACAGTTCAATCTTTCCACAGAGGAATAAAAAATCTGTCTGGAGTTAAAGAAACCTAAACTGGATGCCAAATGTTTGGAAATAAAAGCGGCAGAGAGCCTGAGATGTCTAGAGGCTGAGGAAAATGAGAAACTGCTATGTTTGGAGGCTGAGGAGAAGGAGAAGCAGAGGCAACATTAGAAGGCAATACCGACTCTTTGCCAGGGTCATGGAGGTAAAAGGGAAGAGAGTAACAAAACCCCAGAAGAAACAAAGGTCAGTACATTTCTTCCACAATTTTATAGAGGGGGATAATTTTGATAGTTTAATTCATATGTTTGAAAGGGTATGTAAACAGTATAATGTTGACCAAGGGCTCTGGGTATGGTTCCTGACCCCCTTACTCCATAGTAAAACTGTAACTGCTGTTTCTAAATTGTCTGATACTGATTACTTAAATTATAATACAGTCAAAAATTGTTTCTAAGAATGTTTTAAGTTCACATCTGAAACTTATAGGAAAAGATTTCATGAGCATAGACTCAAGGCTGATGAAAGTGCATATGAATATATTGCTGAACTAAGCACTTATTTTCATAGGTGGGTGAGTGGATGTCAGGTCATCACTTTTGAAGGTCTGGCAGACCTTTTGTTGAGTGAGCAAGCCCTTATCACTTTGCCTGAAGACATGAAAATATGGTTAGCTGATAGACAATCTAAAACTGAAAATGAGTTGGAGAAGAAGGGAGACCTATACCTAGCAAGCAGGGCATCACTGCACAGGAAAGGGATACCTAGTGCTGCTCATGGTTCTAAGGAAGCCCATGGTGTGTGGCCCAGACTGCCCAAACAGAGTCCGCCAGTATCAGGGAAGATACTAGTCCAGGACCAAGAGTTAACTATTTTAAATGCAACCAGTGGGTCCATGTAGCATATAGATGTCCACAAAAGTAAGGCAAAAGGTGAGAGAGCCAGTAAGTGGGAATGAAAGAATGCCAGCAGTAAGTTGTCTTGAGACAACAAGGGTACCAAACTACCACAAAGGGTTATATCCTATCTTAGTAAATAGGCAACAGGCCACTGCTAAGAGAGACACAGTCTTTGACATAACCATTGTGAGGCCTGCAATGGTTAATGAGGAGTATTACTAGCTTGGGCAGTATACTCCAGTCAGAGCTTTAGGATGGACTCCATTCCAAATACCTTTGGTTAGGGTTCACCTTGACTGGGAGGGTGGAAAAGGAAGCAAGCAAGTAGGTGTATTTGAGGATATCCCTGCAAATGTCCTGACAGGGAATGATTTTGATAATGGAGTACCCTGTGTGCATGCAATTACACACAGTCAGTCTTATAGACAAGCATGTGGGTCTGGTAGCCTGGGGAAGACTTAGACAAACTACACACTTGCAGCCAGGACTGGTGAGGTGGTTACTTCAGGGAGTTAGCTACCCTGTTGCAGTGAGACTGAAGGTGACCTACAGCTGCTTGTTGGTACTGATCTTCTCTTGGACAGAGTGACTGCAAAGGCAGAGGTGAGTAGTAGTACTCAGGCTGACAGTGAGGCAATGCTGTCAGAGGATACCGGAATTCCTGTGGAAGGATGTCAGACAACAGATGTAAACCAGCTATAAGGCTTTGCAGTGGGTTTTAGAATTGTCAGTTCAGCCTGCTATTAAGATAAAGATGTATCTCATTTGCTCACTCAACTGAGTGCAGTGAGATCATATTCTGATTTCAGGCACTCCTACTGTGTACAAAGAGAGCATCTGGGAAACAGAAAAAAAAAAAAAAAAAATGTAAGCTTGTTTCCTGCCTTTCCTGTTAAGTGGTATAGACTATTTGTAGGCTTTTGAGCCCCCAAGCCCTTCTGTGTTGGAGGGAAGCCTTCTAGCTTAGTTTTTTTCCCTATAACTAGCCAGTTTTCTAGTTTCAGCACTCAAATCTGTTTCTTTGATCTCAGCACTTGTTCAGAAAAAAAAAAAAAAAAAAAAATTTAATCTGCTTTTACTGTACTTGTGTTTCTACCTACTTTTTTTACTTTTGCATCATCTTAAAAGTACTCAATTGTATTTATTACTGCTTGGTGTAACTCATTCTAGGCCTTCTGGTTTAAACACTTGGGCTTCGGACCAGTTGTTTTGCACTGAGAGGGTTTGTGGTCTGCACTGTAGTGGCAGAACAGGTAGCTTACATCCTTCTAGGTTGGGAACTGCTGATTGAGGGCTCAGTGTCTGTTATTCTAAAAGTGTATTAATTCTGGTTTAAGCACTTAGGCTTTCAGGCCAGTTATTTTACATTAAGAGGGTTCGTGGTCTGCACTCTTGTGGGAGGAGAGGCTGGACTCTGCCCTTCTGAGCTGGGAATTTCTGATTGAAGGCTTATAGTGCATGCATATCTGAACTGCTTCTTACTGAAGTTGGTGCGCCTTGTTTGCTGTGGCATAGACTGGATTAGGGCCTGCTGGATCTAGCTTTGTTTGTGTAACTTGAGCACTAATCCAGGCATTCTCTAAAGTATTCAATTGTATTTATTACTGCTTGGTAGTAACTTGATTAAAGTTTAGCTGTCATTCTAAGTCTTTTGGATTAAGCACTTGGGCTTCAGACCAGTTGTTTTACATTAGGAAGGTTTGTGGCATGCACTGTGGTGGCAGGACAGGTAGCTTTCATCCTTCTAAGTTGGGAACTGCTGATTGAGAGCCCAGTGTCTGTTATTCTTAAAGTGTATTAGTTCTGGTTTAGGCACTTGGGCTTCAGGCCAGTTATTTTACATTAAGAAGGTTTGTGGTCTGCACTCTTGTGGGAGAAGAGGCTGGACTCTGCCCTTCTGAGCTGGGAATTTCTGGTTAAAGGTTTATAGTGCCTGAATATTTGAACTGTATCTTACTGAAATTGGTACACCTTGTTTGCTGTAGCATAGACTAGATCCAGGCCTGCTGAATATAGCTTTGTTTATATGCTTGTTGTTTGTTTGCTTGTTATTTCCCTGGAACGCTAATTCCAACTAATATGCGGCTTCTCAGCGCTTCTGTGGCTCACTAGTGATATCTGCATTGCTTACTGTACTTATTTCCTTGTTTCACTTGAAAGAAAGTTACTGTTTGTCGTTTTTGCATTTAAGTTACCTGTAACACATTGCACTTAAGTTACCTGGCACTTGCTCACTAAAGCAATTATATAAGTCAGCACTAAAAATTAAAAGCACTACACCCTCACTCCCCACTGGCCCTGGTTTTCAATTATTAAGGAATTCCCAATATTATTCTAGCATGTCCAAAGGTCAGTTGTCAATCTCCTCTCCGGTCTAGCTGGTGAATCTGGGAATCTTGAGGCAATGTTACAACTGCCTCATGTACACAGACAACTCTCTCCTCCTCCCAACAAATTCCATCACATGTGAGAGATGCAACCATATAGCCAAACTGGAGGCTAAGCTCTCTCAACTTATTACTGGCATAACCAGTCAGGAGGAGAAGGAAACCATACTCACTACAATTCCAGTCTCACATAGACCTACCACGACAGCAAACCAAACACATAATCACACAAAAACATACTCGGAGGCTCTAAATAAAGATCTGCCGAAGCAGCAGAGACCTCCAAAGCAGACACCCAAGCAGCCACTACCCCAAAACAAAACACGTGCAACACATATCTCACAAAGCCAGTGTGCCAAACAGTCACAGCCCTTAAGACTAAACAACACACCTGATACACTTGTTATAGGTGACTCTATCGTCAGGCACACTGACGTCCCGCTCACCAGGCTGAACAAGGAGACGGTCACGGTGAGCAGCCTGTCGGGTGCTAGGATCCGCCACATAACACAAGCACTCAGGTCACTGCAAGGCAAGTACAAATATGACTCAGTCATTGTCCATGCTGGTGTGAATGACCTGAGATGTACCTCCCTGGACTACATGAAAAGAGACATAAAGGAGCTCTCTGAGCATGTAGCCCAGGCCGGTATGACCCTGACCTTGAGTAGCATCTTACCCTCACCAAGAATGATGCCACAATATGAAGACAAGATGATCAATTTCAACAATTGGCTTAAGTACTGGTGTCATTCAAAGGGGATCCAATGCCTGTCAGCTTGGGATGATATGCTCGACAAGCCACGATGCTTCGCTAGGGACGGCTTGCACCTGTCACCCCTGGGCTTTCGGATATTGGCAAAGGCTCTTGCTACCCCCATAGTGCCGTTTTTAGGCAAGGCTCAAAAGACAAACCCACCTCCATAGGTATCACAAGGGATAAGAAACTAAGAGTAATGCTACTCAACGCCAGAAGTCTAAACCTCAAGATGCACGCACTCAAAACTCTCCTTAGCATGGAGAACATCGATATCTGTGCAGTGACAGAAACCTGGTTCAGGGCTCCCGAGAGCACCCCAGCACTACCAGGTTATACCTCATACCATGCTTTTCGCCCCAAAACTTGGACCGAACCACAAAAGGAGGGGAGTATCGATATTCATCAAAGATACCCACACCTCCAGGTTGGTGGCAAAGCACGAAGCATCAGAGACTATCCATGTGCAACTAACAGTGGGTAAAACTGCCTTCCAGTTTATAGCCTGCTACAGACCACCCTCCCAAAACCAGGAACCCCACTCGGCCTTCCTGAGAACACTGGAAAATATGAAGGTCTCTCCAAACACCATTATATTGGGCGACTTCAACTACCCAAACATAGACTGGGAGCATTACTCTAGCTCCAACACCCTAGCCCAAAGGTTCCTAGAATTTATAAACTCAAATGCTATGGAACAACTTGTTACCACTCCCACAAGAGGGGAAAACATACTGGACCTGATCATCACCAACATGGGGACTCTATGCTCCAGACCAGAAGTGTATCCCTCACTGGTAAGATCAGACCATAAACTAATCTCACTGGATATTCACATCCCGACCCCACCCCTGCCCAGAAAACCACAGTGAAAAACTTCTCTAAAGCAAATTTTACACTCCTCAAAACTGAGGTGGAATCCTTCAAAGCCCCGGCCTGTGGAAAATACAGCCCAGACCGCAGAATCCTTTATAAACGCATTCTATGAACACCTTCAGGAATGCATGGATCATGCGATCCCAAATAAAACCAAGACCCAATCCTCCAAAGGCAGACGCCCTGTCTGGTGGACCCCAGCCATAAACAAACTATACAATAGAAGGAGGAAGCTACTAAATGATAAAGCAAAATCCCAAAAGGGAAGGCATCACTGATCAGTATTAGCAAAAACTACGGGCACACATAAAATTGTCTAAGGCCAGCTTCAAGAGAAAAATTGCACAGGACACTAAGGATAATCACAAGGCTTTCTTTAGTTATGTTAGGAACCTGGGTGGTAATTCCCAGATATGCTCAGAATTAGTCCAAAATGACAAAAATACACCAAACCCACAGACATTGCCAACATCCTAGTTGACAGGTTCAGCAAACTTCTCCCTCCCACCAAAAGGGCAAATATCTATCCCAGCAGAGTGCTGCCCCTGACATCTCAGATGCTCAGGTAAGAGCCGCCCTCTCCAAAGCAAAAACACAGCATCAATGGGACCAGATGGTGTCCCGGCTGCGTCCTACATGAACTCAAAGAAGAGCTAAACCCAAACATAAAACTACTGTTCAATCTCAGCCTTACTACAGGATATGTGCCCAAAGAGTGGCGTACAGCAACAGTGGTCCCTCTCTATAAAGGTGGTGCCTCAACGGATCCTGGAAACTATTGCCCCATAAGCCTGACTAGCTTGGTCTGCAAAGCTATGGAAAGGATCATCATGGACCTCATAAATAAAGATATTGGGGACCTACAAACACTGGATCCTACCCAGTTCGGCTTTGTTAAGGGCAGATCCTGCCTCTTAAACCTGGTTGATTTCTTTGAAACAGTTACCAAGGCCATTGACGAGGGGAAGGTGGTCCACACAGCCTACCTGGACCTCGCAAAAGCCTTCGATACAATACCCCACTCGGGCATTATAGATAAGCTCACCAGCTTAAATATAAACCCCTATGTCACTAGATGGATTGCAAACTGGCTCAAGGACAGAACCCACATGGTTAGAATTGCTGGAGCCATGTCAGACTCCAAACCAGTTACAAGTGGTGTCCCACAAGGCTCAGTCCTGGGACCTCTCTTGTTCGGTATATATTTCTCGGAGGTACAGGCCAACACGGAAGGACTGTGGCTGACCAAGTTCGCAGATGACTGCAAACTGGGTGCCATAATCGACTCTCCAGCCGACACAAGCATCCTCCAAAAGGGCCTCATAGAAACAGACAACTGGTGCCAGAGCCATGGCCTCAAGCTAAATGCCAAAAGTGTATAGTCATCCCCTTTGGCAAAAACAAAGTGCCCACAAATTACCACATAGGTGGAAATCCATTAAGTACAGAAGAAGTAATTAGGGACCTGGGGACCCAAGTTGATAGCAATCTCTCATTTGACAACCACGTGGCCAAAGTGGTTAGAAAAACATTTTATATAGCCCACCTAATCATGAAGGGATTCACATCTAGATCAGGGGAGGTCATCGTGCCTCTTTACTCATCCCTCATCAGGCCCATAATTGAGTACAATGCCCCTTTTGGGATGTACCTTACCAGACACCTGCAGCAACTGGAAAGACCCCAAAAGTACCTCACCAAGAGGATCAAAGAGCTCAAACAGATGCCATTTGCTGCCCGGTTAAAGAAACTCCAGCTCTACTCAGTGGCATACCGCCTGTTCAGAGGAGATCTGTGCCTGACGTATAAAGCCATGTCCAACCCGGAATTAATGGACATGCTGCACCTCAGAAAATCCAAATCCCATCGAGCTACGCGCTCGAGAGACTTGAACCTCAGCACTGAAATAAATAGGACATGCTGGAGGGACAGATTCATAACCCAGAGGCTCCCTTCACTCTGGAATAAAATCCCAGTCCAGGTTAGGCAGAGTCCCTCATTGACTCTCTTCAAGAGGAATCTTGATGAGTGGATGGGAGATCGTAGGTTTACCCCGGGTATCACTTCTGTGTCACTGTTAGATAGAGGCATAGTATACTAACCTCGAAAATGGGCATAGCAAAATAAATTTAAAATGGGTGGCGAAAGCCAAACACATTCTGGCTAGGCTTATAAATGCCCTAAGGCAGATAGCCTAGTAAGAAACTATGAACCTATGAACCTATAAGATAGAATGAAAAGGTCACAGCAGTCTGAAACAAGGGTCACACACTGACACACACACTGATGTATGATGACAGCAGGGAACGGTTCTTCTATTAGAAGTTTTATAAACATGCATAAACATGTATTAATCAGTATTTTCTATTTCTATCAAAACATTCCTAAACCATATGTGTAAAGAATAAACAGAATGTAAAATACATGCTCTGTAAAATGTACATATATGCTACAAACATCAAAGAATAAAAAAAATGTATATTATTCTGTTTCATATGTTGTCTATAGATTGAATGACAGGAGTAGATGTGCCTTACATAGACATGCTGCAGATTTTTATATGAAGTTTTTATTATGCTTTTGTATTATATTACTTTGTAAGTTGCAAACTTTCATTAATTCTGAATTATTCAACAGTAATAATATAAATATGAACTGCAGCTGTAACAATAATGAATAGTCTTTCTCATTAGAAATGTTAGACAATTAAGAAACATGATCATTTGATGACAAAGTAAGCTGAAGCAAAACATGTTTGCTCTGTACTTGTTACAGAAAAGGAAAACTGTTGTAATAGTAATCTTAAAATAAAATGCATGACTAAGTTAGGACACAATATATGTCTAAAGAGGCAGGACTACATCTGTCAAAATCATATATAAAGTGCTGTACTCACTAGTAAACTTAGTCAGACAGTCAGTCATTCAGTCAGCTACATGATGAAATAAACTGCACTGACCCAACTGGAGATGCTTTGTTTGCTGATCATTTGTTTGTCTTGTTCTTCTAACTGCCTGTATTTTTCCTCATAGGTGCAGTGCCCATAGATATTTTTATAGATTTTGGTGCCGAAACCCTGAAAGAAAAAAGTAGAAAGTGCAGAAGTTGAAAAATTGAATTAAAGTTAAAACGTTAAGAAAAGGTCAGCTGATAAAGGTCAGTGGGTGAAGGAGACAAGAATCCAGAGAATGGATCAGATTTTCTCCATGGGACCTATCCGCAGAGAAGGGAGGTGGAAAGAAAGCCTGGCCACCGAATTCCCAAAAGGGACTTCCACACTGCTGATAAGGTGAGGTCCTATCTTTTTTGCTTGTTAAAGTAGAATGCACTAAAGCTTTGTTCTCCTTTAGTTAAATGTGTAATCTGTAATTTATGAGGCATGCAGTTGAAGGAATTTGCATGATAATAAGATTTTTAAATATGGAAAGGCAGGGCATCACAGTTGTTATTGAAACCAGAAACTATTAGACCTGAGAAACTGAATTTTAAAAGTAACAGTATTAGAGACTTAAACCAAGATTTTATACCAGACAAAGTATCTGTAACCAGATTTAGAAACAGATATTTATTAAGATTTACTAAACCATTTCAAGAAAAGAAGTCTCAAGAGAAATCTGAAAGTGTTACTGAGGAAATGTCTCAAGAAATATCTGGAAGTTTTTCTTTTCATTCTTTGAAGGAATAGAGATGTCATATTCTAAAAAGAATACCCAAGATAAGGCTAAGGCATCAAGGTTAATTTTATCTCCTAATTTTCTCAGATTTGAAGAAGTTATAAACCAAGCAGATATAGTGTGGGTGGTAATAATTCACAGACAGGGGATGAACAATTTTTATTAGATATTATTTATGAGTGGGTCAGTCAGAAGCAACAAAAGTTAAGAGAAAAAGAGAAGTCCTATTCATAAACTCCCTTCTTTGATTTATGAATTTACAGAGTAGGAAAAACCAAATCAAGATAAAAGAGATTTTGTTAAGAAAACATTCATTCCAGCTCTCTTACAACAGTTTTCGAGCATTAGAACACAGGACTATAGAAGCTTTGTCAAAAAATAGTTCCCACTTACAAGAAAGTGTAAAAGATTTAGACAGACAGGTAAAAGAAACAGTAGATGAACTAAAAGCTTTACATAGGTTCACAGGTGTGTACTAGGCCAACGGCCCTGGAGCCTTTACAAGCCTAGCCCATAGAAGTGCCTTGGCATCATGCTGCCATTAGTTCCTGGTGTCTCTATCAAACAGAGCCACTGGAGTGATACCCGGGGTGAACTTTCTATTTCCCATCCACTCATCTAGATTTCTCTTGAAAAGAGCCAGTGAGGTTCTCTGCTTAACATGTATGGGAAGTCTATTCCAGAGCATGGGCAGTCTCCGGGTTATGAACCTGTCCCTCCAGCATGTTCTGTTGATTGTGGTAATGAAGTTGAGGTCCCTGGAGCATGTAATGTGGAGGGATTGGGATTTCTTTAGGTGTAACATTTCCAACAGGGCTGGGTCAGACATGGCTTTGTAAGTCAAGCAGAGATTACCTCATAATAAACGATATGAGACAGAGAAAAGCTGGAGGTTTTTGAGTCTGTCCATGTAAGTCATGTGTTTAAGGGATAGGATCCTCTTCATGAGGTACTTTTGTGGTATTTCCAGCGGTTGCAGGTGTTTAGTAAGTTACAAGTCAAATGGGGCATTATACTTGATGACTGGTTTAATGAGGGAAGAGTAGAGTGAGATGATGACCTCTTTCTTCCTGGATGCAAAACCCTTGATAATGAGATGTGCCAAATAGAAGGACTTTCTGACCACAGTAGCAATGTGGTGGCCAAAGGAGAGGTTGCTGTCAACCTGTGTCACCAGATCTCTTATAATGCCTTCAGTGTTCAGTGGGCTACCATCAATCTTGTAATTAGTGGGAACTGAGTTTTTTCCAAAGGGAATGACGACGCATTTTTTTGGCATTAAGCTTAAGGCCATGGTTTCGTCACCAGTCATTGGTCTCAGTGAGGCCTTTCTGTAGGATATCTGCATCACTTGGGGAGTTAATAATGGCTCCCAGCTTGCAATCATAAGTGAACTTGGTCAGCCAGAGTCCCTCCATGTTGGCCTGGACTTCTGAGAAGTAAAAGCCAAGCAGGAGAGGTCCCGGGACTAATCCTTGTGGGAATCCACTTATGACTGGTCGGCAGACTGACTTAAGATTCTGCTACTTTCACACTGTGGGTTCTATCTGTGAGCCAATTTGCAACCCACCTAGTGATATAGAGGTTGATGCCTAGTTTGGTGAGTCCATCAACATTTCCTGAGTGGGGAATGGTATCAAAGGCCTTGGCCAGTTCAAGGTAGGCTGTATGAACTGCCTTGGCCTCATCCACAGCTCTGGTGACTGACTCAAAAAGTCAACCAGGTTGAGCAGGCATGATTTACCTTTCACCAAACCATATTGTGTGGGATCCAGAGTTTGGAGATTCCTTATATCCTTGTTAATTAGGTCAATGATGATGTGCTCCATAGCATTACATATCAGACTTGTCAGTCTAATACATGTGATAATTCCCAGGGTCTGTAATAGTGCCCCCTAGATGGAGAGGGATGACTGTAGCATGCACCATTCTGTAGGGAGGAAGCCTGAGGTGAGGCTGTGGTTGAACAGGGCACACAGGCGTGTTGCCAGTTCACTTTGTAGTTCATGTAGAACACAGCCAGGGATATTGCCGGGTCCCATGGAAGCTGTATTCTTGGCCTTGGACAATGCAGCTTTAACCTGCGCTGCAGTAATGCTGGGTGCCTGGCATTCTTCCAGTATTGTGATTGTTCCTTTGGGGGGGGTAAAGTTGGCACTGAATCTGTCGGCCAGTATGTTGGCAATATCTGTTGGCTCAGTATAGGAGGTACCATTGTGCAGTAACTCAGGGAAAATGTGGGTATTGCCATGGATATCCTTGATATAACTGTAGAAGGTTTTGTGTTTTTTTAGTGTCTGCCACAATTCTGCAAAAAAAAATCAGTCCCAAGTCTAAAACCCATAACCCTGTACACTATAGTTAGAGCAATGTGCGACTACACCATCTGAGCTGTAATTAAATTAAAGAAAAAGAACTCCAAGGCCACATGCTCAGATTTGGGTAGGAAACCACTTAGATACATATTTAATGGGTGTATATTAGACCACCGAATGCTTAAAAAAGTGAACGATGATTAATTGACCCTATGTAAGCGAAAGCTTGCAATGTCGAACTGTCAGAACAGCAATGTTTTTCCAAGGGAAAAAAATCGCTGTTCCAACAAAAAAAAAAAAAAAACACTTTAAACATTACATTAAGTGGGAGGATTCATTCCCCACACACCCCTACTTAAATATACCAACTCCGCGACCGCACTACAGTGCCAAAAATGGCAAAGTAATGAAGTGGCCAAGCAAATTCTTTCCCAGGGAAAAAATTTGCTTAAAAGCCACTTCAATATTTTGCCATTTCAGTCTTTTCAGTTTGACCAAGACGCATTTGAAAGAATGCATCTTCGGTCTTCTAATAGGAATCCATTTCTAATAGATACAGGAGCCGCAGTTAGCATTACTACAAGAACATTCCCAGGAACAAGAATTATCAACTTGAAAGGGTTAGGAGAAAAAATCTCTCAAGCTCAAGTAAGTCTCTCTGTAGAAACAAAGATAGGGGAAGATGCCTTCCAGCATGCATGGGTATCAGGTGCTCATCTACAAAACATCATTGGTAATGACATCTTGAAGCAAAAAGGTTACATTATAGATTTGTGTAACAGAGAATTGATTAAGGGACCATTAAATGAAATATTAGTTATCTCTGAAGCATTATACAAATACAGTGTCAAAGATCCAGGACAATATGATTTAGTTGAGTTATTAAAAATAGCAAAGCAGGAGTTGGCCCAGCTAATCTATTGCTATTGGGATATTTTAGCCAAAAATAGGAATGATTGTGGACAAGTCCCTCACTTTATTCTTAAAGTAAGAGGCAGTCCCAAGAAACCTATAGAACAATATCCAGTAAAGAAAGAGACAAAACAGGCAATACTAAATACTGTGAAAGTTTTAGAAGCTCAAGGGGTAGTGAAAAAAGGTAATCCACCAGCTAACAGTCCATATTGGCCTGTACAAAAGCCAGATGGGAGTGATCGTTTTACTGTTGATTACAGAGAACTTAAGGTGATACCCCATTCTTTGGCAATAGAAGGAAACATGCTTGATCTTATTGCTCAGATTCTGGAAAAAATGCAAATTTTCTCCACATTAGATGCTAGTAATGGTTTCTGGAGTATTACTCTAGATAAAGACTCACAATGGAAATTTGCGTTTACTGTAGAAGGTCAACAGTATACTTGTAATGCCTCAGGGCTTTCATAATGCTCCAACAGATTTTCATCATGTAATGCAGGAAATACTAAAACCATTAGAATAAAGATCTTCTATTATTCAATAAATGGATGACATACTTGTAGAAACAGAAACTGAAAAGCAGATCTTAAATGCACTATCAGAAAATTTTTCAAGCAATAAGACAAGTAGGATTAAAACTGAACCCTAAAAAGAGTCAGTTTATAAAAGATTCTGTTACCTTTTTGGGTGTCACGGTATCAGCAGGACAAAGAAGCATTAGTGAAGACAAAAAGCAACTGATTAGACAGCTACCAATTCCAGTTACTGTCACAGGGTTAAGGCAAGCCCTAGGAATCTTTGGATTCTCAAGGGAGTGGATACCAGATTATGCAGGAAAAACAAAACCCTTGAATGATATGCTTAATGGAAACAAAAAGGGAGATGAACCTCTCAATTGGAATGATGAGTCACTAGTAGCCTTCTCTAAGGTCAAGGAAGAACTCATTTCTGCCCCTGCTTTGGGTATCTCAGAAAGAGATAAAGAATTCATCATGCAGTTTGGAAACAATGGTCTAACTTTATGGCCTTATACAATTTGGATACAATGGTCTGTGACAGCCATAGTGTTACAAAAGAGGATCTCAGTATCAGGTTGTGGGTTACTATTCCTGAGCTATGAGTCCAGTTGAGAAAGGAATGAGAGAATTTGAAAAGCAAGCCATCATAGCAGAATGGTGTACTGAGGTAACACATCATATGCTTCAGGGCTCTCCAGTTGTGCTACAGACCAAACATACCCCAGTGAAATACATGTTAGAAGAAAATCCAAAGGGCATAAATAATGCATGACTTGGTAAACTCACTGCAAGTTTTGCAAGTCAGGAAGGAGAAATCAGGGTAGAAATCCCTCGGATTACGTTTTTAGCAGAACTGTTTAATTAACAAGGAGAATCTTATGAATGTCCTGACTTGGAAAATGGGGAGGAACACTTAAGGGTGGGCACCCAAACTATTGAAGGAGCGCCATAATTGTATAAAGATGGATCCAGATTCTGTAGCTCTGAAAGAGGGTGTTTTGTGACAGAATGGGCAATATACAATGCAGAGACCAAAGAGCACAGGAAGGGTAGTCTCCCAGGGGGAAGCTCAGCACAAAAAGCTGAACTCGAAGCAGTTAAACAAGACTTGTTATTGCCCATACCTGTAAATATTTATACAGACAGTGAATATGTAGTCTGAGTCTTAACATTATCTCTTCCTGTTTGGGCAAGGAGAGGTTTGATTACAGCTGATGGTAAACCAATCAGTCATCAGGAAGTGTTGACAGAAATTTGGAGTTTGATAAAAGATGATAATCCTTCTACAGGGAGTATAAATAAGGTCAGAGCTCACACCAAAAATGAAGTGCACAGTCAGGCTAATAAAATAGTAGACCAGCTAGCAAAAGAAGAAGCCCTTGACTCCAGACATATCCAATATAAAATGTTCCTCAATATTGGGCATGGAAAGTAAATAACATGAAGGAAAAAGAAGGGAAATTGTACAAAATATTTTGAATACGTGCCAAATATAAATGGACTTACCTATAAATCCTTTACTTTTACATTATACAGCTCACTTTTGTAAATATCAGTGTACAGAGTATGAACATAGACTGGAAAGTAAGGTAGGTAAAATCACTCAATTCCAATGTGATGGGATCATTATAACATACTGTATGTAGATTAATAGTGATAGGAATAGATGAAATTAAACTGTTATGGGGTCCTGAATTTGAGCAACATGCTTATATGACCTTAAATGCAAAAACAAACAAAGATAATCAGCAGTTAGTAAGCTTAGCAGAAATTCTGAGAGGACAGACAAACATCACCAAGATAGAGAAAACAGAAGGTCATCCAGGAAAGAAAAGACTACAACAAATTGTTAGTTTAGCTTTAAATGGGGGAAAAATGACAACTGACATCCAAAGTCATATAGATAGATGTGTCACAAGTACCATGCACAATGTAGAAAAATAAAATAGGAGAAACAATATAGACTGCCACAAGCATTGGGACCCTGGGAAAGGGTACAAATGGAACTTGTAGGACCTCTTCCAACAGCACCAGGAGGGTTTTGTTTCGTACTAACTTTTATAGATGAATATACCGAATGGGTGGAAGCTCATCCAAGAAAAAAAGGAAGATGCAAATTCAGTAGTTAGAATAATAAGTGAAAGGATCATTCCAACATGGGGAGTACCCTGAGAAATACATAGTAATCAAGGAACTCACTTTACTGAAAAAGTGAAAAAACAAATGTGTAAAACTTGGGGAATCAAGCAAAGGTTTCATACTCCTTACCATCCCTAGATTTCTGGAAAAGTCAAAAGAGCTAACAGAACTCTGAAGGAAGGATTAAAGAAAATGATTTCTGAGTATGGGAATCATTGGGTAAAGCATTTACCCAACATTTTGATTATAATGCAAAATTCTCCTCAAGGATGTGGGTTAACTCCACATGAATTAATGATGGGTTGACATAAATTTACAAGCCGGAAAAATCCCTTATGGAATACAATTAGAAAAAGCAAAATTGTGGGACCAACTCCAAGACCAAATCAGATGGGCAAAAGGGCGACTCTGAGAAGCTGGGCAAGCCCATAATCTAGAACTTTATAAGTAAAATGAGATTTTGAAATCAAGGGAGGTACAATTGGAGCAAGGAGATCTTGTAATTGTCTTCCAATTTAAAAACACAAGCAAATGGGATTCAAAATGGATAGAACCTCACATTGTTACCAAAGTGGGGTTAGTAGCTGTACAAGTCCAGCCATATAAAAATCATCCACCAAAAAATAATTGAATTCATAAAAATCATGTTAAAAGATTAAAATGGAGGGGAGAAAACTGAATAAGTTATGAATATAATAACTGATATAAAAGGAAACAATATCAGATACAACTAATAAGAACATGATTCTTTTCTCTTACAGGTAATTTCAAGAAGAAATATCGAATCATGAAAATCCTGATATTAATTGTGATCCTGATGAGTTTCTACTCCTCAATACATGGAAAGGTGGACTTTAATACCTTTACCAAATCACTGCAAATGTACTCAGAAACTTTAAATGCTAAACAATGCTGGATATGTGCTGAGATACCACAAAATGCAAACAGTAGGAATTCCATTATGAAGTATTCCATCTATCCTTCTGGAAATGTTGAATCTCACAAACCAAGACTGTGTTCCAAGGAATGACTCTATCCTAAAGACATACCCTTTCTTGAGGCTTGTCCATACAACTGTGACTGCTGATGTTTGTTTATGAAGAGAAGGGACAAGTAATTACCCATTTATTGGGAAAAGTTCTTGTTGTATTATTTATGTTGCCTGAAATACCAGTGAACAATGTTTTGAATGTTTTAGTAATAAAACTTGCTAGACATTTAAAAAAAAAATCTAAAACTAAACATTAGGTTACATGAATGGTTCAAATTCAAGCAGGCATATATTACATATGTGGTAAAAGAGCCTAGAAATGGCTTCCTGAGAAATGGAATGGATTGTGTTATTTGGGACATGTGATAACATCCACTAGACATACTACATTGCCTAATTCTAATATTAGAAATGTAAGATTAAAACGATATATTGACATAGAAAAAAGGATGTATGAAATTATGTCCTTGCAGCACTATCAATCTTTCCTTTCTATGGAGCAGGAAAGGCTATTTAGGAAATTAGAAAACTGGCAGGTCTATTAGAGGAATTAATAGTTACCCTAGAAATGACTGCCACAAAAACTTTGGTCTTACAAAACTGCATGGCATTAAATTTTATGCATTGGTAGGAGATGAATATTGTATTTATATTCCTGATAATGAACCTGAAATCAGAAGTCACCTCAAAATAATTGAGGAAATTGATCAAAAAGCACAAATAGAAAAGAAACATGGTTCTCTTGGCTGAGTGGTTCTGTCAGTAGCTGGAAAGAAAAATAATGCAGCTTATACTGGTCATAGTTGGCATTTTAGGATGTGCAAACCTAACAATTGCTGTCACTGAGTGTGGAATCAAATATGTAAGATGGCAAACAGTACATGTTTTGACAGTGGAGGAAGTGAATCAGGTCCAAGACATTGTATGATTTATGAAGTACTCTGAACCAATGAAGCTTGATGATATTCACTGAATAAAGTCAACAAACATGAGCTCTCATGTCTGTTCAGGGGGAACTGTTGTAGAAATCTTGAGACACCAGCATTACGAAATCTTCCCTGAGCAGCATGTGTGAACAATCTATTATGTGAATGCCCGTGACATAAAACAATGCAAAGCTGCATGGAATACAATGCCTGGCTAAAATAGCACCAGCCAAGATAAGATAGTGCTTATAAATAACTCCTCTCTTTATCAAGGCATAATTATTATTATAAATAAATATTTATGTTGAAAAAATGTCTCTAATAATCAGATGTCAGACAACAGATGTAAACCAGCTAAAAGACTTTGCAGTGTTTTTTAGAATTGTAAGTTCAGCCTGCTATTAGCATAAAGACAGAATGAAAATGTCACAGCAACGTGAAACAAGGATCACACACTGACACACACTGATGTATTGTAATAGCAGGGAATGGCTCTTCTATTAAAAGTTTTATAAACATGCATAAACATGTATTAATCAGTATTTTTCTATTTCTATCAATACATTCCTAAACCATGAGTTTTCGGAGGAGGGGAGTATGACAAAAAGGAAATACTGCCAGCCCAGCTGGGCTGGAATTTTGTAAATCATTATATCTCATTTAGAATATTAATATGATTTATACAGAAATGTAACGCTAGGAGATACTGCCAGCCCAGCTATCTGGAATTTTGTAAATACTTATATGTCATATGTGAATACCAGCATGATGCAATTGCTTGTGTTGCCACTATATTGGAACTGTGTGTTGTGTGTATTTTAAACTGCTGATATAGAAGTCTGTGTTGAACAGGGTTTGTAAAGTACTGAGCTAAAACGTAATCATAGCATGCCCTGCTGGCTTAGAAGAGAAATGTATATAAACTATTGTAATTGTGTAAATGTATATGTTTTAACAGTAGAAGCTAGAACATGCAGGGTTAACTTGCAAAACCTCAAGAAAATAAGTTGAAATTAAATTGTTTTATGATTATGCTATAAACGTTCTCTCAGTTTCAGTTCAGTAGCAGGCACAATGTCTAGAGCTAGAAGTTTTTGTATCGTCTTCCAAGAGAAGTAATTACTAGGTAAAAAATGTGGATGTGTTTTATTGTTTTATTACTTCCAGGGTCTTCAAACATCTGAGATATATGTATTTTTCACACAGAGATGTTAAAT
Organism: Protopterus annectens; assembly: GCF_019279795.1. Lineage (NCBI taxonomy): Eukaryota > Metazoa > Chordata > Ceratodontiformes > Protopteridae > Protopterus > Protopterus annectens. The sequence continues at coordinate 1,101,313,748 of NC_056727.1, read as the reverse complement.
TCTGTTAGTTTCTGACAAAAGGGGGTTTAGCTTGGGAACTGAAGTCAGGTGACAAAAAAGTGATGTCATCCAAACTAACACATCAGTAATATTTGATATTAATTTAAGAACTCAATCAGAGAGAGACTGTGCATTTTGTATTTGACCTGGAAACATCCAGCCATCACTACCTTTTGCACGTCTGCCTACGTGTTGTTCTGTAAGTAAGATTTTAGGGCACCATAACTCTTTTAGATTCAGATAGAAATATAATAAAGTATAGCTTAGATGCTTTCTTTAATTATCTGAGACAGTCCTACAATGTTGTTTTAAATATTTTCTGTGAATTTGAACTCTGAAGTTACAGTGAATATATATTTAGTATTGTCTTGCTCTTTTATTATTTATTATTAAATATATTTAAACCTATCTTTGTGGCTATCTGTGAGGCATATTTATGCTCTTAGAGTACTTGCATATCTATATGGTGACACTTTACAAGACAGTCCTAAATAGCCTTGCTCTTGGTCAGACTACCATTTGGATAATAACACTACACAGTAGAATTGGACTCCCTTTGTTAAGGGCTTTAAGTAGCTGATAAAGAGTTGGCTGGTGGCAGTCGGAACTACCTTATAGTCTGGGCAGAAGAGGGCATAGCTAATAAACCTATACCAGACTCTCCCAGGTGTGTGTGTGTGTGTGTTTGTATAGCAATCAAATCTCAAAGTGTGTGTGTGTGTGTGTGTGTGTGTGTGTGTGTGTGTGTGTGTGTGTGTGTGTGTGTGTGTGTGTGTGTGTGTGTGTGTGTGTGTGTGTGTGTGTGTGTGTGTGTGTGTGTGTGTCAGCTACTTGGGTAGGGACACGAAAAGCTGGTGGACAGAGAGCTTGATGGAGGTATTGGCTTGAACACTTAGCTGATATCTCAACCCTATAGCTTTGCCAGTGGAGAGTATTATTAGGGATCTGGAGAAAGAAGGAGAAACCAGCCTCAGACTGACTGTGATCTCTGTGTGCTCTTAAGGGAAATTGCACTTTACTGTATGTGTACTTGTCAGCCTCCCAATGTCTACATTCATTACTGTTACCACTGGTGAGGACTGAGGCTCTTTGATCACTGGGCCAGTGCAGGGGCATCACATATCTATCTATATATATATATATATATATATATATATATATATATATATATATATATATATTTTTTTTTTTTTTTTTCTGCAAGATGATAACATTGATGATTTATGGAAGAAGAGTCTGTAATCTCATCCCAGGCAGAGGCATCTTTGTCAGGGGGCATCAGGCCAGGTGCAAATAGAAGATCCTTTAGAGAGTGAATTAAGTGGGCAAAAGATGAGTCATAGAAAGTGTAGAAAATTACATTATATGGAAACATGAGGCAGTGAGCACAGATAGAGCAGGAGGGTGAAGTGAGGTTGAAAGCCTATGGTAGTGTAATTATGAGTAGAAGTTCAGCCTACAGAAGGTAACTCTTATGATAATTCCATGAGTTCAGTGAGGGAAGTAGGGTATGTACAGGATACAGATAGGGATTGACTGCATTAAGGCAGCTAGTGCACAGAATGGTGAACAGGAAATGCATCCCTGGTTTGGCATCTGTGTTTCTAATGGACACAGTCAGCATGTAAATGGTTCATCTCCCAGGCCCCTTCTTGTAAATGTTTGAGCTCTCAAGACCCTGCTTACACTTATCAAGGGTAACAGAACTTGTCAGAGATTTGGTGTGCATGGCTGGGATAAAAAAGGTTCTTGTGGTCATTAGCCTAGTAAACACCTATAGACCTTTGTTGACTAACCTGCATTTTGACCAAACGCAGGACTCCCATATATATATGTGTGTGTGTGTGTGTGTGTGTGTTTGTGTGTGTGTGTGTTTTTATCATCTATATATATTTACAAGCTATGGCATGATATCCTTTTATCGAAGAAACATATCTTAATGATATATAAAACTCATAAAGCCAAGCATTAGATAGTTAAAGAATTAGCAAAAGTATACTGCTATATGGTCCATGCATTTTTCTTCAGCAGTTAGTTTAATTTCCAGTTATAATCTTTATGTTAAAACTATAAGTAGTTTTATAAAAAAAAATATGGAGATTACAGAATGTTTTGAAGTCTTACTTTTACTGCCTACCCAATATTTCCACTTGACTCCACCCACAAAATGGCACTGTAAGTACTGAGCACAATTATGAAAATGAGTAAAGCATTGTAGGTAATTAAAACAAGTTATTTCTTTACTAAAGCAGCTAATTGCATTATACTTTCACTACTATATCATCACATGCATTTCAAAGTGACATGTTTCACCTGCAATTAATAGTTGACAATTTTTTTCTAGAGCATAAAACGTTCCCTTTGTGACAATTAACATGGGTATATAGTACCCTATGTTACAATTTAGGTAGTGAGGCACTCTAGAATTAGTGTTTTATGATGTCATGGCAAGAGTTTTTAGGTCCAAGAAAAATTTCCAGGGGTCCTTCTTATCAACAAATCAAATTACAAAATTAACTCCCTTTCTGCATCAAAGACTAAATGCCAAGGGTATATTTCCTACAATTGTGATAAAAAATGCAACAGTGTACTATAAACAATTATTTTATATTGTCTGTTGTCTTGGCTTCAGATCTCTTGAACTTTAATAGCAGCGGATTTACTCTGTCTAACTTTTGAATTGAATCATGGTTAAAGAAGACATTGCTAATTTTATTTTTCCTGTTGTGAAAAGAAATTTCTTTAAATCTTCAGGAATTTAATCAGTATTAAAGTAAAGATGGCTTCCCTATCTGATTTAATGTCCTTACCTGCATACATTGATACATTTCATCTGTATAATCAATAATTCACAAGCTTTTTTAGTAATAATATTTATATACTGTTAAAATCTTTAACTCATATCCACCTTTTCTATACTAAATCATAAGTGTGAGTGGTGCAAAATAGGTAGAATATTCACCTGTAATGCAAAAGATGGTAGGTTCTCTTCTCACACCAGGTAGATTCATTGTTAACACTCCAGTGTACTATAGGGGAAGTGGGTGTGTCATCCTTTGGATGAGATGTTAAACTGAGGTCCCATCTGTTTGATTTAGTGGTAGTTCAGGTGGATAAAATGTAGTCCATGCACCTATCAGAAAGACTAGGGGTCACAACATAAAAACACTATTCACAGGCATATATATATATATATATATATATATATATATATATATATATATGTATATATAGATATATATATATATATATATATATATATATATATATATATATGTATATATATATACATACATATCAAATAATTTTTATTTCTCACTATTTATCCTTTTTCTTACACTCTCATTGTTATTCTTCTGTAATTGTCCCCAGTCCTTTTTCCACAGCCATAATCTGATGTTTTGCAGTATATCTTCCAAAATCCATTCCCATTAAAAAATGTCATGCAGATTTTCATTTATATTAATCATATTTCATAAGATAGATTCTTATCAATCACTATCACATATCCTTTCTTATTATTATTATAATGTCTATATATGTAATTATATTCAGATCTGTATTTTTATGCCATTAATATTCTAAAAAAAAATTCTTCACAACACTTTTTTCAGAGTTTTGCCACTCTTTTACATTTCAAAAATTACATTCTTTCTTGTCTCTTCCTCCCCACAAAGTAAAAATACTCCTTTGGCTTTATTTTTGTATGGAATATTCTCTACTGCAATTCTCCCTCTACACTAATGACTGCACCTCTAAGAACCCCTCAGTCAAATTTAATAAATACAAAGAAGATACAACTATCATTGGGATCATCAGGAATGGTGATGAGTCTGCATACAAATGGGAGGTTGAACATCTGGCCCTTTGGTGTAGTCAGAATAATATGAAATTGATCACTCTTAAAACTTTGGAGATGGCAGTGGACTTTAGGCGTGGTACTACAATATTATCCCGCCCTCTTTATATTTAATACTGCTGTGTCAGTTGTGGAATCCTTTAAATATTTGGGCTCTATAATCTCCTGGGGCTTGAAGTGGGAGACCAATGTATGGTCCATCATAGCCACAGCAGCAAATGTACTTTCTAGGACAGCTGAGGAAGTATGACCTCCCACAGGAACTGTTGAGTCAATTGTATACAGCAGTCATTGAGCCTGTTCTCAGCTTATCCATGACAGTCTGGTTTGGATCTCTGTCTAATCATGACAAAAATAGGTTACATTGAATAGTCAGGTCTGCCTAAAATATCACTGGTGCTAGTTTGCCTTCCTTACAGGACCTGTACTATTCCAGAGTCATGAAGAGGGCAGGGAAGATCTTCACTGACCCTTCACATCTAGGCCACCATTACCATCATCCAGGCATTACAGATTAATACACACCAAAACAAGCAGATATAGGAACAGTTTTTTTCCACAGGCCAAGTTCATAAATGATTAACTCAGCTTATTAGGTTGGTGTATTCTTTTTCCCAAGCCTCCAAGGATTCTGCAGTATTGTTTAGATATTGTTAATACTTGTTTCTTTCAGAGTTTATTTCAGTATTTCTTGCACTGAGTTGCACTTTGCACCTTGTATGTATATGTATATGTATATTTACTTTTTTTGTCTTGTTCTTAATAGTTACATGTATGTTGTCTGTCTTGTTCTTAACAGCTTTATGTTTGTCATTTATGTAATTCATACTTGGAGAGTCACTGAAACCAGAGTCAAATTCCTTGTATGTGTTTACTTGGCCAATAAATGTGATTCTGATTCTGATTCTGATTTACATGCAACTTATTTATTACCAGTCTCCATAGGAAATCCTGATACTCTATTATCTTGGTGCACCACCTTTTCCTTACCTTAGTGTCCTTAATCTCTTCTTCTGGTAGATATTCCCATGAATTTACATAATAGTATTGTTTTAGCACATTATTATCCCAAGTCCTTCCATCTTTCTCTAAAGTTATTCATTTCTAATTTTCCATGTTAGCATTTTTTTCTTGATAATTTTTTATTTCTTCAGTCCCATATTTTCTTTTATTTCTTATTCTCATCACCTCCCATCATGTTTTGTACTTAAATTTAAACATTGTCACTATTAAAATCTCATTATCTTCCTTTACTCACTTTACTATTCTATGCAAGTTTAAAGAAGCAGAATAAAACCTGGATTTAGTAACTTCAATCCTCCTTTGACTTCACTCATATGCAGCACACCTCTTTTCATTGGGCTTAATCTTGAACCTCATATGAAAAAGATCATCAATTTGCACAATTTAATCTTCATATTTTATTGGGCTACTATAACTATTTGACATATACAAACTCTTCCCATTAATGTCAGATTCACCAGGTAAACATTTTTCTTGAATGCTAATTAACACATCCTCCACAGAAGACATATTTCTTTCATTTCTCTGATCAGCCTTTCACTCTGCATCATAAATGCAATATGTACATTTTTTCCAAGTTTTATTCCCAGTAAAGGCACTTCATTCACAGAAAAATGCCCTATATTTTCACCACATTATCCAAATCCTTACTTTTATTCAAGATATGCTGACATATTTTATTGCATTTTACATACTTCTCCATAACAGCCCACAAAGCATCATGTCCTAAGGTATGAAATGGCTTGTTAATATCACCTACCCTAGGTTTCACATCCTACATTTGCTTATAACATCACCCACATTTTCCTTTTATACCACGTATATTTACTTCCATAATATTCCTCATACTTCCCGCCATTCTTTACTCTACTGTTCACATACAAATGTTATAATCGGTGCTATTTAGTGTGATGGGTCACCAATTGTTTTTATTACATTCTTCTCAGCTTTCTTCCATATAAATTTTACTACCCCACGACATAACTCTTCATAAACAAAACCTTATTTAACTATTCATTCAGTACATTTCCAAAAGACCCTCTTTTCCAGTCTATTAATTTCTTGTGCATTCCATATCCTACCATCTGGGCCTGATACTTAATCAACATTAACTTTCTAAAGTACTTCACCCAATTCACTTATAGTAACTTATTTTGCAAATTCTTCCTTAACTCATTCTGGAAATGTCTTTAATTTCTTTCTCTTTTATTTTCCATCCTTATATTCTTACTCATATTTTCTATATGCTGTACTATGACACTTATAATCTGTCATTGTGATCTTTTGACTTCTCCTTTTACATTTTCAGTTTTCTTCATTATAGTACTATCCTCCTTTACTATTTTATCCAAATAATTGGAAACCTCCCCCCTTCTCCCCTGTAAGCAATATTGCTGCCCAAACAGTAATGACTTCATTATATTTTTTTTATTTCTTTCATGCATTTCTTTTCCCATATCATAATATTATTTTTGTATTATTCTCTAAGTTTTCTAATACAGTTATATAAACGTTTCCATACTTCACTTTATCTTCCTTTATTACAACACTCTGTCACTAAAAAAAAAAATGTTTTCTTCTTCTTCTTTTGAAATCCAGTCCCCCAGTCAGACCAATTTATTGTAGAGGTGCTTCATGGTTACATGTGTATTCCAGAACTGCAATACTTCCTGCTCTCCAGTTTTACCCCATAAGGTCTCATTTATTCTTTTTATTCCATTTCCTATTTTGATATACTCCCTTTTTTCTATCACCTCCATCCATATTGCTAAATGGTCTGAATAACCTATCACAATTGTATCACCATCAGCTAACCCCAAGCCTTCCAGTAATACAAAATAGTCAGTTTCAGATCCAAGTGCCCCCACTGTCTTTTGTTCCACACAGCTAACTTACCAAATGTTATCACATCCTGTAGTTTTTGACATCCTTCCCTTTCTTATGTTTCAACCTCAAATCACTATTAAAGTCCACTGTAACTATTTTCATGTTAACTACCACATAGTCTAATATTTCAAGAAACATATTCTCTTTACTTAATAGTTACGTTTGCTTACGGTGTTATAATGCTATAAACATGTTCTACTTACCCCAGATTCACAACATTCAATTTTCCCATTCATATCAGCTTTACATCTAGAATTGTTATGATTTGTTTACACAACACAGCCACTGCAGCACAACTTTCACTTCCTAAGCTCCATATTATGTTTTCATGCCACAATTTTTCTGTTTGCAGTCTTTCTTCACATTTCAAATATCTTACATAATCTAACATAATAAGATATACATCACATATAGTACTCCATTCCAAGCATCACTGTCCTTCTTAAAAATATTAATAATGCTTTACACATTTACTGAAGTTACTCCAAAAGGGTTACATTTCCTTCTTTTATGTTCAGTGAAAATAATTCTAAATTTTCATTTTATTACTTTTACTCTTTCCCATATTGAATATTTTTCCTAGGTTTATGTACAAATAATCCTTGATTCTCAGAAATAAAATTTTCACATGATAGAACTTCAAAAAATTCTTCAGTCCCTTCTTATGACTTCTCTTCCAGCATTCAACATTTCTCCCTCTCTTCCATCCATATATTTTTCTTCTACATTTTCTTCTTCCCCTAATTCCCCCTCAACCTCAGCCTCTTGTCCTTCCTCGTGTATGTTTTCTTCCATTTTCCCCATTTTTTATTATTAACTGTTTGCACTTGACATTTCATGCAAAACTGTTATTTTTTAACCTACATTAGACCACACACGTTTAAGCTCTGTGTCCTTTTTCCCTACATTAGCTACATTGTATATTGTCACAATCATTAATTAAATGAGAAAAGTACCCACAAAAGAAACATGATTTAGACTGGCCAGCATATATTAATGTCTTCTATATCAAGTAATAATAATAATAATAATAATAATAATAATAATAATAATAATAATAATAATAACACTTGACAAGTTTATGTTTTTTGTTCATACTTCAAATCAGTTTCCAACCTCCTTTAAGTTTCTCTCATCTCTAACTTTGACATGTTTATCAAGAGTTTTACATGTACCCTGAATGCATTTTTAACATCTTCTTACAGATCACAAATTATAAGCTGCAAAATAATATTTTTTAATGTAATTTTATAACAGAAAACAAATAATTGTTCTGTGGATAAATGTCCTTTTTGTTACACAGTTCCAGAAATTTAATCATCAGTCCCTCAGTTTCAAATTTTAAGTTACAAAATGCCTTTGTTCCTATTTGTACAAAATACTAAATTTCTTGATCTTTAAATCCCAGAACAGTTACCAGTTTTTCTATACATATATATGTCTATTAGTCCCATTGTTTGTTTTTATTCTCACTGCTGGCCTTCTCTTCTTTTTAAAAACAGTTTTACTTAACAGTTTGCTGGTGTTCCTTGTTTTTACCTGTGGTCACTGCTTAGTAAGTTTAATTACTCCATTCTCTCCTGCCACAAACTCAGACTTCATATCAGTTTTTTGCTTCGTTCCTGTTTTACTTTCCATCGCTGCTGCATACGTTTAAACTGTTGCATTCTCTACTCCCACATCACCTGGTTGCACATTACCAAGTTCAACATTTCTGAAAAATATATCTGCCATCTTACCCCACGATAAGCTGAACTGTCACCTTGATCATCCTGCTTGATTATTTTCCAAAGGATATCACCTGCAAGGCCTCCTGACACCAGTTCTCTTATCAGTATCACCCCAGCGGGCTCCCTTACTTCATTCTCCATTGAGACAGATAAATGCTGCTCATCTGTATCATCCATCTCACAGGAATCTTTATCCGTAGTCCATATGAAAATGTTTTTCTCCAAATGCTTTTTTTTCCACCTTTAAATCCGCCATAGCATTTTTTATTTATTTAGTATTTATTTTTTATTTTACATTTGTTAACTGGGTTGGCCCAACAGGGCAAGAAGCAAATTTTCAGCAGAGGCCCAAGGAGAAAAGCTCCAGCATATAAAAACACAGAATGAAATAAAATACAATTATGAAATTCAAAGTATAATGTAATATACAATACAATAACAAAAGTATCAGGGACTTCAAATTATTTACGATCAAATAATAGAAGTTAACATTGGTAAAAACCAAGGTTGAGAGAGACAAAAATATTCAAAATGGTTAAGCACATTAATGTAATCTCTTGTATGTAGTAGTACTTCAAAGCAGACAAAAATATACCAAGACTATATATATATATATATATATATATATATATATATATATATATATATATATATAGTACAAATTCAAAATATAGCGAGATCCCAGGGAAGAAGTGAGGGGAGCAGAAGGAATAGGTTAGGTAGGAGTGGGGCAAGGCCAAGATTTAAGCAGGTTGTCTTTAAGAGTTTTTTTTTTTTTTTGAAGCTATAAGTGTTAGTGATTGTCTTAAGCAAAGGGGATGTTTATTTCAAGCATTAGTGACTGAATAGTTGTAAAGAAGTTTATCTATTTTTTTATTAGGCTTATGAATTTCTAAGAGGTGTTGATCGGTGCTGTGGAGAATACGTTTTGGGGTATAGGGAGAGATGGGGATATAAAGGGCTGGACAGAGGGAATTTAAAATAGAGTGAGTTAGGTAGAGCTGAGGAAGAAGTAGTTGCTGCTGGAATTCAGGCCATTACAGGTTTCTTAAAGCTAAACAGTGATGGGGGTGGTAGGCAAGATTGGCAGCAAATCATGCAATTCTGTTATAAGTGGTTTCAAGTTTAGCTAATAGATTGGATTGTATCTTAATGAGGAAGGTGCAGCATAAAATAGGGTGGGCAATAGAAATGCCTGAGCTACAGAATGTTTAGTGACATTAGTGAGGCATTTTGTGTGCCTATACAACATCCCTAATTCTTGGTGGGTCTTTTTGATAGCCTATTGTATGTGGATATCAAGTTTTACATGATAATCAATTATAACTTCAAGTAGTTTTGTATGAGGTTTGACTGAGATATTTGTGTTATTAAAGGATGTAACAGTGAAGGTGTTTTGGGGAGATTTTGGGAGGAACAGGAGAAGTTTTATTTTCTTATGATTGAGTAGGAGTTGATTACTGGTTAGCCATTTTTCTACAAAGAGGAATGATTCTTGGGTAAAGGTAAGGTAAAGGTAAGGTAAAGGTAAGGAGGTGAGATTGTCACAACAGGATATAATTGCAGAGTCATCTGCATATTGAATTAAGGAGAAGTGAGGGCAGGATGTGTAAAGGCTATTAGTAAAGATGTTAAAAAGAACAGGTCCAAGAATAGAACCCTGAGGAACCCTTGCTCAAACAGGGAGGAAAGGGAAGGAAGCAGAGATCCTTCAGAAAGACTGGAATCTTTTAGAAAGGCAACTGGAGAACCATTGAATTGCAGAGTAGGAGAAATTAAGGTTAGAAAGCTTAGAGAGAAGCAGTTTATGGGAAACATTGTGAAAGGCTTTAGACAGGTCAAGGAAAAGACAAGTGACTAGCTTGTTATTGTTGCAAGATTTTGCAATGGTCTGTGTGCAAGAAATGAGTACACTAGATGTGCGGTGATGGGGGTGAAAGCCATGTTGGATAGGGGTTAAGAGGTTTTCCTGTAATAGATGGTTGATGAGCTGCTTGTGAATGCATTTTCCAGTATTTTTGATAGGGGGGATATTATTGTAATAGGTCTGTAGTTAGAAGGATTGGTAGAATTACCACTTTTGTGAAGGGGTATGACATAGAATTTTTTCCAGATTTTGGGAACTGTGTGCTCTTGGATGGATCTATTGACTAATATTGAGACAGGATTTGCAATACATTTAGCAGCAGGTTTGAGAAATAGAGGAGGTAGGTTGTCAATGGAAGGGGAACATGGTTTAAGTTTGTTGAGAAGTGATCTATTATATTCTATAGGTGAGGGTTTAAGCCAGAAGGGTGTAGTAGGGGTAGACGGAATATGATCAGTAGTAGGGAGGATGGTATTGTCTAGTTTAGTGAAATGTTTAATAGAGTCAATGAAGAAAAAATTTAGAAAGGTAGCTGTATCCATGGCTTAGCTATTGGGATGAGGACTAGCAGTAAAAGGGTTACCATTATGCAGGAGCTTGTTGATATTATACCAAAAGTGTTTGGAGTTGGAGTGAGGATTCTTTAGTTGTTTTGATAGAATTGTTTTTTTTTATCAAGGCCAACTTGCTTCTTGGTAAGATTCCTGAGTTCCATATATGGAGATGAGAAGGAGAATTGTTTTTTTTTTCCAGTTTTTCCAGGCACTGTTTTTCTTGAGCATAGGTTTATAAGTGGGTTGAGTTAGCCAAGGTGCAAAGTTGCATTTAATTCTAATTTTTCTGATGCGGGCCAGGGAATTTAGAATTGTGAGGAAAATGTTATTAAATTTGTTGACAGCTTCACAGGAGGGCATGGAGGAAAGACCAGTTAATTGAAGAGAGTAGATTGTTGAAACTATCTGAGTTAACGTTAGTGAGGTTGTGACAGTCCTTATATACGTGGGATTTGTACAGTTGGGGGGAGTGTCTTAGGACAAGGGTGGGAAGATGGTCACTTAGTGAATCAGGCAGAGTAGTGGCATTGTAATATAGGTTTGGGTTAGAGGTGAGGATCCAATCAGGTGTGGTGCTGACACTGGTGTGTTTATTATGACGTGGGGGATTAGATTGGCTGGGGGGGAGCTATAGAGGTTAATGCCACTGTTAGGAGAGTAGGAGTTTAGGGCATTCCACTCTATGTTAACATCACCCAAGATAATAATCTCATAAGTGATTGTTTCTGATATCTAGGAGAGAAAGTGTTCAAGAGTGGGGATATTGTTACCAGGTGGAATATAGGGGTTCCTATTGCGTTATCGAATTGCTGAAACTTCAAACCTGAAAAAATCGAACACAAATGTTCGAAGTTTCAGCAATTCAAATTAAAAAAAAACAGCTCAATAACTGTTGTAAGCAGGGGTGCAAGCTCCCCTGCACCCCACACACCCCTCACTTTTTAAATATACCAACTCTGAGACCGCACTACAGTACAGTAAAGGGAAATATTCCCTTTCCACACTGTAGTGAAATCTCAGAGTTGGTATATTTAAAGAGCAGGGGGTGTGGGGGGTGCAGCCCCCCATGTGGTGGGTGCAGGGGGGTTTACTCCCTTCTTATGACAGTTACTTTCTGTCCGTTGTTTTTTTTTTTTTTTTTTTGTGTGTTCGAAATTATAAAACTTCGAGCATACAAGTTCGATCTTGTGGTGTTCTAAGTTTTATACTTTCGATCAAGTAATAGGAACCTGGAATGTAGATGATTGCTATGGCAAGATTTTTGTGCTCATTTAGTTTACAATTTAAAAGGAGGATTTCTGCTAGGTGAAAGTTAGGCGGAGTAGTATTTAGAGGGTAGAGGGATAGCTGTTCTGAATATAAAATAGCTTTTCTCTTCTCCTTCACACTGCTGCTTCTCTTAAGCCTCTTGCTTGCTACTCTAGGAGCCCTTCAGTACCTTTTAGCACCTCCAAAGAGTAAGGGAAGATCCCTGATTCCTGGGCCAAATTTTTTGTAGTACTATTAATATCACCATGAAGCTCCCTTGAAAAGAGGCTACTAGCCTAGTGGACAAACCTGGTCAAAAAAGGATAAATAAATAATTATAAAAGTCTTTTACTTTAGCATATTATACTGGTATTCACCTTGGGATATACATATACATATTGTCCTTTATATTAATGTAATGATTTTAGGAGTATATTTTGCATTTAAACTAAGCAATATATGCTATTGATTTCTCAGGTGTGTATAATCAATGCTTTGATAAGTATTGAAAGGTCAGGCATGAAGCCTGTCATAACATTAAATGCACATGCACTTTATAAGAAGTTAATTTCTTTTTTTTTCTGTGGGACATTGATTCATACCATAAATACACAGGAAAAACTGTCATGATGGCAAAGTCAAAGTTCAAGAAATTTATCTAGAAATAATTTGCTCTTCAACTTTGCTGTGCTTGAATGGCAGACTATGACATGAGATTTATGCCATGGAAAACAACAGTTCCATATTTGTTAATGTAAAAGTTTGCCTACAAGGCTTGGAACTTTTGTACACCTTGTATTTGGAAGTAAACACCATGTCAACCCATTCTTGGCCATTCATCTACCCCACTCCACTAAATTATAAGTAATCTTGTTTGGTATTTCACTGGTCCTACCTTTCATTCACCCTCCAAGATTATTTACTGCGTTAGTTTTGTATGGCTTCCCCTTGCTTATTTTGAGTCCCTCAAATAAAAACAGTTATTCACTTCTCACAGTGAGTTTTTGTCCCCTCACACATTCACTTGCCTTCCCCCCAAACATGTATTACATAATTACAATTAGTCTAGTAAGTACCCTTCCCTCCCATATTTCTATGGATCTCTTTCAGTCATAGTACCCTTCCCTCCCATATTCTATGGATCACTTTCAGTCACAGTACCCTTCCTTCCCATATTCTATGGATCACTTTCAGTCGCAGTACCCTTCCCTCCTATACTCTATGGATCACTTTCAGTAACAGAACCCTTCCCTCCCAGATTCTATGGGTCACTTACAGTCACAACACCCTTCCCTTTCATAATCTCTGGATCACTTTCAGTCACAGTACCCTTCCTCCTATACTCTGTGGATCACTTTCAGTCACAGAACCCTTCCCTCCCAGATTCTATGGATCACTTATAGTCACAGCACCCTTCCCTCCCATATTCTATGGATCACTTTCAGTTTCAGTACCTTTTGTTCCCATAGTCTATGGATCACTTTCAGCTACAGCACCCTTCCTTCCCATATTCTATGGATCACTTTCAGTCACAGTACCCTTCCCACCCATATTCTATGGATCACTTTCAGATACAGCACCCTTCCTTCCCATATTCTATGGATCACTTTCAGTCACAGCACCCTTCCCTCCCATATTCTATGGATCACTTACAGTCACAGCACCCTTCCCACCTATACTCTATGGATCACTTTCAGTCACAGAACCCTTCCCTCCCAGATTATATGGATCACTTACAGTCACAGCACCCTTCCCTCCCATATTCTATGGATCACTTACAGTCACAGCACCCTTCCCACCTATACTCTAATGATCACTTTCAGTCACAGAACCCTTCCCTCCCAGATTCTATGGATCACTTACAGTCACATCACCCTTCCCTCCCATATTCTGTGAATCACTTTCAGTTTCAGTACCTTGTCTTCCCATATTCTATGGATCACTTTCAGATACAGCACCCTTCCTTCCCATATTCTATGGATCACTTTCAGTCACAGCACCCTTCCCTCCCATATTCTGTGGATCACTTTCAGATGCAGTACCCTTCCCTAAGTGCAATAACATATTGCACTTAGAAACACTGAAATAATCTGGAACAGCAAAATGTTCATGCTGGGACTTTACAGAACTATGATTTGCATAAAGTAGGTGTTACAACTGATGTTTTCAGTTTAACAGTTGTAAAATTATTAGAATTTAGTGTCCTGAAATCTCTGGAATTGGAGCATTTCTTTTAATGCATAGCTTCTAGTCAAGCCAAGTAGTATAGTAATCTATTGATTAAACTATATAAAACAATAGCATGGATCATTTGGAACTTCGGTACTGAGAAGTAGTGAAGTGCTTAATGGTATGCCAAACCATACTGTTGAAAGCATATTTTATTATGTTAGCCCAGCACTGTAAGAAAAAGAAGGAATGACTGAGCTGCTTTAGACTAAAACCAAGTACAGAGTAAGTGACAATAATATGCAAAATGCTAGGTTAGATAAATCAATTGATGTAATCAAAATAGGCAGTAGGCATGCTGACCTCCAAAATGTAGATCAGACCACTCTGATGGCTTAAAATAAGGAAGAGTTGAAGAGCACATTAAGAAAGGTGAAAGCTGAAAGCAGAAAAACCTGTCTTGATCCTCAGTGTAAAAAAAATGAAAGCTAGAATTCCATCATGAGTGCTCTTAATTCTTTTCAAACAGATGGAAAAGTGTGGTGTTAGTGACGAATTTTATTTTCCTGAGCTCAACGATCTCTGCAGTTGGTAATTGCAGCCATGGAATTAAAGCACATTTCTTTTTCAGGGGAAAGCTATGGCAAATCTGAGTAAGATTGTAAACAGGAAAGACATCATATCGTCCAGGTCCCCTTCAATAAATACACATCACACCAAATAACATTTTATGACCTTTAATAAAATTCCATATACAACTTCATTGACCAACTAATATTTTCAAGTATTAATCACAGCATAAACATTCATATAACAGTTAACTTAGGGCAGCATGACCCCACTCACCCTGACCAAGTAAGCAGCATCCTTACCTCTGCATGCTTACTTTAGTATCAAGCAGCATTCAACTGCTCACTTGAATTTCCCAACCTCCATATAGCAGGTAACTTAAGGCAGCATGACCCTGCTCACCCTGACCAAATTACTTATCAAGCAGTGTCCATCCGCTCACTTGCACTTCCCAACTCACTGAAATGAACCTCCAACACCAGAGGGGAACAGAAGAGAGACAAGCCTGGCCATTTTCTCTGCCTACCATCCTGACTAGGCTGTTCCCCCTCCTTCACTCCAAAGCTTTCAACAAACCCTCCAAAAATAAGCCTAACCATACCTAAAGGTCTAACCAAAGTCATTTGGTGTATGCCATACCCTCTGAACCAAACTGGATCCCTGTCATCAACCTCCCAGTGTCCCAACATACCAGTGTCCAAAGCAACTAGTTGACTAAAATAGCTGAACTTTATTTTATTTATTTTATTTTACATTTGTTGACTGGGCTGGTCTGACTGGATATATGTCCATTTTCAGCAGAGGCCGGGGAAGAATAGCTCCAAAAGCATACATTAATAACAGAGAAAAAAAAAACAATTAGCTATGAAAATATTCATTAGCATATATTTGCAGAAGAGATATTAGAAATTAACTACAAAAAAACTACAAATTTAAAAGGTGTACAAATTGAGCATGATAGAAGAAATAGGGTAGTGTTAGTTGAAGTTCTGTAATCAGAAAAAAAAGGAAGTACTTGTGAGGGTATAGAACACTAGTCAGGGTTAGAACATGGGCAGAGCCAGTGGGTTTTGAGGTGAGATTTGAGTTGGGATTTAAAGCAGGGAGGAGAAGAGAGTGCAGTGAGATTGTCAGGAAGGGAGTTCCAGATATTTCCTACTGTGTTTGAGAACAAAGAGTTTCCAGCCATGTTATAGGATTTACAAGTGGAAATAAGAAGTTTATTAGAAGAGCGTAGGCTTTTAAGATTGCAGTAAGAAGTAATAAGAGTAGTGAATATGGGGGTATTAAAGGGTTTATACAGGATGTTATGGGCTATGGAGGGTTAGTGAAATAAAATCAGGTTTTGTAGCTCAAGCCATCCTAATTGGATTAAGTTTATGCAGTGGTGAGTTCTAAAAGTAGAGCCAGAGGCAAATCTAGCAATGCTGTTGTAGGCAACAGCCATTTTGCTGAGGTTAGCTTTGGACAGATTAGTGTAGACAGACGAGGCATAAAGGAGGGTGGAAATTAGGTGTGAGTGGGTGATGGATGTTCTGGCAAGTGGAGTAAGGAATGGTTTAATTCTGTACAATGAGCCTAGTTTTTTGTTAACTAGTTTTATAGTGTTGTTAAGGTGAGTGTCAAAGCTTAGATTGTTGTCAGTCTCCACTCCTAGGAGCCTGATAGTTGGGTTGGGGGAAATATAGGTGCCATTACTTGACAAGACAGAGAAATTGAGTGGAGAGGATTTACGGGTGGGGGAGAAAAGTAATAATTTGGTTTTCTTGGGGTTTAAGATTAAGCATCACTTTAGGAACCACAGTTCTACAGTTTGGAATGTCTGTTGGGTGACAGAGTGAAGTTCGGAGGGGGAAGAGACATAACAAATCAGAGTAGAATCATCTACATATTGTATACAGGTTGCAAGAGGAATAGTAGTATGAAGATCATTAATGAAAATTGAAAACAGAAGAGGGCCAATAATTGAGCCTTGGGGGACTCCAAGGGAAATGGGTAGGTGGTTGGATAAGTTATTGTGCCAAAGAACTGCCTGCTGTCTGTTATGAAGATAGGAGTGGAACCACTTTATCACACGTGTCTAGTGCGAAGATTTAAGTAAGTTTATTAGTATCTTGTGATTGACCATATCAATGGCTTTGGATAGATCAATAAAGAGAGCAGAGGTAAGGATGGTATGATTCCGGTTTTTGTTGATGCAGTCAGTGAAGGAAAGGAGGACAGTTGTGGTGCTGTGGAATGGTCTAAAGCCATGTTCACAGTCAGCAAGTAGATTGTAATTTAAGAGGTGATTTAGAAGTTGTTTTTGGATGCATTTTTCCATGATTTTAGCTAGGGGGAGTAAAGCTATGGGTTGGTCGTTTGAGAATTCAGTTGAGTTACCACCTTTGTGCAGGAGAATAATATGTGATATTTTCCAGATTGAAGGAATGTAGGCTTCAATGATGGTTCTATTAATTAGGATGGAAATGGGATAGGCTAATGTTTTAGCTGCAAATTTTAGATATTTAGCTGGTAGCTGGTCAGCTGATGGAGAGGAGGATTTCATTTTGTGGAGGAGAGAGCATATTAGTGATGTGGGTACAGGTTGCAGTTGAAATAAGGGAATAGAAGTATTAGCGGAGGTGGACAGGGAGGGGATATCTGGGGAAAGTTGATTAGATAGAGACTGGACAGTTTCAGTAAAGAAGGTGTTGAAGGCATCAGCAGTTTGTTTTGGGTTGTTTTGGGAAGTGCCTGAGGGTCATGGGGTGTCAGAGTGGCCAGGCTTTAAGAGTCTATTTATTCCTGCCCAGAACTTTTGCGGATTATGTTGGTTAGCTTGTTGTAGATGGCAGTAGTGGTTTCTTTTATCTAGATGTATGGCTGTTTTTGTAATGTTTCTTATTTGCCTAAAGTTTAGTTGGTCAATGGGATCTTTAGTTCTATGGTATTTAGTCCAGAGTTTACTTTTCAGAATAATTTTATGCCTTGTGTCCTTTGATAGCCAAGGTGCGGGTTTTGAGCTAATTCTGACAGATCTTCAGGGAGCGTGTGAGTCTAGAATAGATAGGAACTTTGAGTTTAAGTATGAGAAAGCATCTTCCAGTGGAAGGTGTTTAACAGGAAACCAGTTACAGGCTTTAAGTTCAGCTTTGAAGGTTTCAGGGTTAAAGTTTTTATTAGTTCTGACCATTTTGAATTTAGTTGGGTTACAGGTATCAGTTTTATGTCTGATTAAGTAAGTAAGCGTATAGTCACTTAAGTCATCAGGTAGTGTTCCTACTGTATAAGTTTGGTGGTGACGAATAATCAGAATCGAGTCTAATATGCTTTCTTTGTTATTAGGTTTGTTAGTTCTGGTGGGAGCTTGAATGGTTTGTATATAACCATGAAGATTTAAGAGGATGGGAGGGTCTACTGAGATGCAGGTTATCCAGTTGATGTTGACATCGCCCAGGACTATGTTTTCTCGTGGGAAATTAATGGAGATCCAGCTGAGGATCTCTTCTAGGGTACTGATGTTATTTCCAGGGGGAAGGTATAAGCAGATTATGTAGATGGATTTATGGGTATTAAGCTAATGTTTGGAAATAAGGATTTCGGCATTACTTACAGAGGAAGGTTTATCATGTAAGACAGTAATTTTCATCCCTGTTTTGTAAATAATTGCTATCCCACCACACTTTTTAGCTTTACGGTCCAGTCTGTGGATGTTATAGCCAGGGGGAATAATCTCAGTGTCTTGGGTTGCTGGTTTAAGCCAAGTTTCAGACAGGCAAAATATGTCGAATGGGTGTATGTCTAGCAGAGTAGGGAGCTGGGTAACTTTATTATTAATACTACGGATGTTAAGGTGAGCTATAGAGAGAGAGAGAGTTAGGGGGTTTGGAGAATAGATTAGAACTGGAGGGTGGGAGACTGATGGGGTTAAAAGTGGTAGTGTTATTTGGGCCAGGGTTGGGATGAATGTCACCTGCTTGTAGGGAAAGAAGTAATCTTTTTATTAGGAGTGAGGGTTTACTGAAAATGTTTGAGGATTTTTTGTGTACATAATTACTGTAGGTAATGTGGACCTTTCTATGAAATTTTGCAAGAAGATAGCTGGGAGAAGAAATGATGTTAGAACAGGCTTGAAATGTGTTATGGGATGGTGAGCTAGTAATTTGAGAGAAGGTGTGTGATTCCAGTAGGGTAAGTTTTTCATAAGAGGTGAGAAGGTAGGGTAAGAGAAGGAAAGGAAAAAGTGAGAATAGGAGGATGTATTTTAAATTAGTTGAAAAGCAGGGAAGGCATAGTGACAGGACAAGTGTATGAATGTAAATTGGGAATAAGAGATGGAAGTAAAGACAGGAAGGGAGGAGAGGTAAGAGTGTCAGTTGAAAGGATGCAGGTGGGTGGTTATTGGTAGAGCTGGATGGGAGGGGTAAAGTGTGATTCGTGTGAGAAGGAGGGGGTGTGGTAAAGGAGTATAAGTTTAGGAGTTGTAGGGGTGGGTGGAATTTGGGGGTAGGGTAGGGGAGTGGAGTGAGCCCACAGGGCGAATGGAGTGGGTTCAGACAAAATGGAGGGAGGCAGTCCGAAGACAATCAGCGAAAGGCAGGTGAGGTGAGTAAGAGTGGGTGAAAAGACTGCGAAAGGGGTTAAGCTTAAGATCTTAATAGAGAAAAGAAATAAAGTTATCAGTATGGGACAAGAGGAAAGGATTGGAAGTATTAGGTATAGCAGCATAATTTAGTTAAGTCTAATGCAGTGTGTAGAGAAAGTAAGGTAGAATAACTTTGCAAGTTAGGGTGACATCTAGTGGACAAAAGGTTAATTACAGAAGAAGGTGGTTAGCAGGTAACAGCATGAGCGGGAGAGAAAAAGGAAAATAATTACTCTGGTCGGGAAAGGAGTGAGGAGGACAGGCCAGAAGAGGAGAATGCATCAACTAGTTTGAGGAAAGGGGGGGGGGTGGGGCTGTTAGGAATCCTAAGTAAATAGTGTCACTGAAGGCCAGGGTAAAAAAAAAATTATTATTTATACAAAAATGTAAAAAGACTAAAATTAGCTAGAAGAAGGAACACATACTTTCTAGCTTCCTTAAATACAGGGCTCAGAGTAGTGAGACCAAAACTTTGAGGTAGCAGGCAATAAGGCAGTAGAAGGTCCTTTAAATGGGTTCTTGCTTGCCAGGTAAAATCCCATATGTCCAGGGAGTAAGGTCAAGTTAAAGAGCTGTAAGCAAAATAGATAGTGTACAGACAGGAATGAGATTTAGAGATCCAGTTTTACAAATGCAATAATATAAAAACACTTTATGTAAGTTAGTTAGTCAGACTGTATCCCTTACAAAAAATAAGACAATTTCAGGAAGACAACTAATGACACTAAGTTTCGAGCTATAGTCCAGGAATCATTGTATCTACAGTCAGTAAGAGAATAGCGAGACAATCACTCGCTAAAGGGAATCATGAAAAAAAAAGAAAAGAAAACGTACGCTACAGACTGTAATGAACAAAACTTGTGAACTAAAAATGAATATTACACAACACAGCAAAAGTAAAGACATCAAGGCATATGTAATATTTAGAGGGTACAGTATCGAGAGGAGCGGCTTCTTGTAGAATTACTTGCCAGTGACCTTTGCTATTGGGGTACATAAGATAAAAAGAACTAGGTTTTAGCCGGGTAGCAACAAGGGTGGATTTACCAGTTTGAAGCCTTACACTGTAAGGAGGTACTCACACAATACGATTGTGTTAAGTTAGGGATTTGTAGAATACAGCAAAGCAAGGTTAAGCATAGGTTATGGTAGACTTAATGGGGGCCATTGCACGCTGCTGCAAGTGCAGTGGGAGGTCTTTGTTTCACCTTTAGGAGTGTAAAGCATTACATTGCTTAGTCCTGAATTACAGCTCAGGTGTAGAAAAGACAGAGCCGGGGAAGAGGCAAGAAGTGATTATCACTCTAAGTTGGCATGCTAAAAATGGGAGCTGATGTCCAATATAGTTAAATGTAGGCTTGAATACTCCAAAAGCACAAGAGTCAGAAAAGAACCAAGCCTATACTATCAGGAGTTTCTGCAGGAAAGAGAAAAAAAAAGGCATGAAAGTAGCGCAGGGTTAAAAAGTAAAAGCAAATAGCTAACTCATATTGGCCATTGCAAATACACAGGAGGCACAGTTTTTAAACGGGGAATATGCACATGGAAAGCACACTACAAGTCACCTTATCACAACACTGCTGACACTGATACACACAAGTTACCCTAATTTATTAAAATTCAAATAAGAAAATTATGCTCTTTAAGTCAGGAGAGAATAAACATCTAAAGCTAAATGTCTACATATATTCCGCTCAAAAAGGCATTAAGGCAAACACAGACTGTGGCAAGATTTAAAGCAGCACATAAATTGCTTGCTAGCAGCACAAACATACTTATATTGCACATAAGACTTAAAGGACAATAATTACACATTAATTGCATATAACTTGCTTGCTAGCAGCATATAGCTTACTTATTTTGCACAAAAAGACCTTATGGCAATAACGGACTCTGATAAGACAGAGGCAGGACATGAATTACTTACTAGCACAGGATCCTTACAGTTAGGAATGCATAGCAGCCAGGGGTAAACTAGGATAAAGATGGCATCCCAAGATGCAGGACCTTTTTAAAGGCTCTGGGAAGGATGTGAGGTGGAGAAGTGGGAGGGGAGGTAGGGAGGTAAGACACGGAGGTGATGTCTTATTGGCGGGAAAAATAAAAGACACGGGGTATTAGGGCACAAGTAAAGGTAGAGAAAAAAGGAGGAGGATGGAGTGCATTGGAGAAGTAAAAATAAATTGAAAGAGGGATATGGGGAAGAGAGACAAAGTAACAGACAAAGTGGAGGAAGGCAGTCTGAAGACAATCAGTGAAAGGCAGGTGAGGTAAATAAGAGTGGGTGAAAGGAGTGAGAAAAAAGTTAAGCTTAATATCTTAATAGAGAAAAGAAATACATTTATCAGTATGGGACAAGAGGAAAGGATTGGAAGTATTAGGTATAGCAGCGAGTAATTTAGTTAAGTTTAATGCAGTGAGAAGAGAAAGTAAGGTAGAATAGCTTTGCAAGTTAGGGTGACTTCTAGTGGACAAAAGGTTAATTACAGAAGAAGGTAGTTAGCAGGTAATAGCATAAGTGGGAGAGAAAAAGGAAAATAATTACTCAGGCCAAGAAAGGAGTGAGGAGTACAGGCCAGAAGAGGAGAATGCAGCAACTAGTGTGAGGCAAGGGGGGGGGGGTGCGGCTGCTAGGAGTCCTAACTAAATAGCATCACTGAAGGCCAGGGGCAAACAAAAAAAATTCTCATTTATACAAAAATGTAAAAAGAGTAAAATTAGCTAGAAGAAGGAACACATACTTTCCAGCTTCCTTAAATACAGGGTTCAGACTAGTGAGACCAAAACTTTGAGGTAGCAGGGAATGAGGCAGTAGAAGGTCCTTTAAATGGGTTCTTGCTTGCCAGGTAAAATCCCGTATGTCCAGGGAGTAAGGTCAAGTTAAAGAGCTGTAAGCAAAATAGATAGTGTACAGAGAGGAATGAGATTTAGAGACCCAGTTTTACAAATGCAATAATATAAAAACAATTTATGTAAGTTAGTTAAATGAGCAGAGTCAGACTGTATCCCTTACAAAAAATAAGACAATTTCAGGAAGACAACTAATGCCACTAAGTTTCGAGCTATAGTCCAGCAATCATTATATCTACAGTCTATAGAGAATAGCGAGACAATCACTCGCTAAAGGCAATCATGAAAAAAAAAAGAAAAGAAAACGTATGCTACAGACTGTAATGAACAAAACTTGTGAACTAAAAATGAATATTACACAACACAGCAAAAGTAAAGACATCAAGGCATATGTAACATTTAGAGGGTACAGTAGCGAGCAGAGCGGCTTCTTGTAGAATTACTTGCCAGTGACCTTTGCTATTGGTGTATATAAGATAAAAAGAACTAGGTTTTAGCCGAGCAGCAACAAGGGTGGCTTGACCAGTTTGAAGCTTTACACCGAAAGGAGGTACTCATACAATACGATTGTGTTAAGTTAGGGCTTTGTAGAATACAGCAGAGTGGGGTTAAGCATAGGTTACGGTAGACTTAATGGGGGTCATTGCACACTACTGGCGGTGCAGTGGGAGGTCTTTGTTTCACCTTTAGGAGTATAAACCATTACATTGCTTAGTCATTAATTACGACTCAGGTATAGAAAAGACCGAGGCAGGGAAGAGGCAAGAAGTGATATTCGCTCTAAGATGGCGCACTAAAAACAGGAACTGATGTCAAATATAGCTAAATGTAGGCTTGAATACTCCAAAAGCACAAGAGTCAGAAGAGTACCAAGTCTATATTATCAGGGGTTTCAGCAGGAAAGAAAAAAAGGTGCGAAAGTAGCACAGGGGTAAAAAGTAAAAACAAACAACTAATTCAAATTGGCCATTGCGAATATACAGGAGGCACCATTTTTAAATGGGGAATATGCACACGGAAAGCACACTACAAGTCGCCTTAACACAAACCAATGACACTGATACATACAAGTTACCCTAATTTATTAAAATTCAAAAAAAAATATTATGCTCTTTAAGTCAGGAGAGAATAAACATCTAAAGCTAAATGTCTACATATATTCTGCTCAAAAAGACATTAAGGCAAACACAGACTGTGGCAAGATTTAAAGAAGCACATAAATTGCTGGCTAGCAGCAAAATGTACTTATATTGCACATAAGATTTAAAGGACAATAATTATACACTAATTGCATATAACTTGCTTGCTAGCAGCATATAGCTTACTTATTTTGCACAAAAAGACCTTATGGCAATAATGGACTCTGATAAGACAGAGGCAGCACATGAATTACTTACTAGCACAGGATCGCTGCAGTTAGGAATGCATAGCAGCCAGGGGTAAACTAGGATAAAGATGCCGTCTCGAGAAGCAGGACCCGTTTAAAGGCTCTGGGAAGGATGTGAGGTGGAGAAGTGGGAGGGGAGGTAGGCAGGTAAGACATGGAGGTGATGTCCTATTGGCGGGAAAAATAAAAGACACGGGGTATTAGAGCACAAGTAAAGTTAGAGAGAAAAGGAAGAGGATGGAGTGCATTGGAGAAGTAAAAATAAATTGAAAGAGGGATACAGGAAGAGAGACAAAGTAACAGACAAAGTGGAGGAAGCCAGTCTGAAGACCATCAGTGAAAGGCAGGTGAGGTGAGAAAGAGTGGGTAAAAGGAGTGAGAAAGGGGTTAAGCTTAAGATCTTAATAGAGAAAAGAAATACATTTATCAGTATGGGACAAGAGGAAAGGATTGGAAGTATTAGGTATAGCAGTGAGTAATTTAGATAAGTTTAAGGCAGTGGGTTGAGAAAGTAAGGTAGAATAACATTGCAAGTTATGGTGACATCTAGTGCACAAAAGGTTAATTACAGAAGAAGGTAGTTAGCAGGTAATAGCATGAGTGGGAGAGAAAAAGGAAAATAATTACTCAGGCCGGGAAAGGAGTGAGTAGGACAGGCAAGAAGAGGAGAATATAGCAACTAGTGTGAGGCAAGGGGGGGGGGTGCGGCTGCTAGGAGTCCTAACTAAATAGCGTCACTGAAGGCCAGGGGCAAAAAAAAAATTCTCATTTATACAAAAATGTAAAAAGAGTAAAATTAGCTAGAAGAAGGAACACATACTTTCTAGCTTCCTTAAATACAGGGTTCAGACTAGTGAGACCAAAACTTTGAGGTAGCAGGGAATGAGGCAGTAGAAGGTCCTTTAAATGGGATCTTGCTTGCCAGGTAAAATCCCGTATGTCCAGGGAGTAGGGTCAAGTTAAAGAGCTTCTAGCTTCCTTAAATACAGGGTTCAGAGTATTGAGAGCAAAACTTTGAGGTAGCAGGGAATGAGGCAGTAGAAGGTCCTTTTAATGTGTTCTTGCTTGCCAGGTAAAATCTCGTATGTTCAGGGAGTAGGGTCAAGTTAAAGAGTTTCTAGCTTCCTTAAATACAGGGTTCAGAGTAGTGAGACCAAAACTTTGATGTAGCAGGGAATGAGACAGTAGAAGGTCCTTTAAATGGGATCTTGCTTGCCAGGTAAAATCCCGTATGTCCAGGGAGTAGGGTCAAGTTAAAGAGTTTCTAGCTTCCTTAAATACAGGGTTCAGAGTAGTGAGACCAAAACTTTGAGGTAGCAGGGAATGAGACAGTAAAAGTTCCTTTAAATGGGTTCTTGCTTGCCAGGTAAAATCCCATATGTCTAGGGAGTAGGGTCAAGTTAAAGAGTTTCTAGCTTCCTTAAATACAGGGTTCAGAGTAGTGAGACCAAAACATTGAGGTAGCAGGGAATGAGGCAGTAAAAGGTCTTTTAAATGGGTTCTAGCTTGCCAGGTAAAATCCCGTATGACCAGGGAGTAGGGTCAAGTTAAAGAGTTTCTAGCTTCCTTAAATACTGGGTTCAGAGCAGTGAGACCAAAACTTTGAGGTAGCAGGGAATGAGGCAGTAGAAGGTCCTTTAAATGGGTTCTTGCTTGCCAGGTAAAATCCTGTATGTCCAGGGAGTAGGGTCAAGTTAAAGTGTTTCTAGCTTCCTTTAATACAGGGTTCAGAGTAGTGAGACCAAAACTTTGAGGTAGAAGGGAATGAGGCAGTAGAAGGTCCTTTAAATGGGTACATGCTTGCCAGGTAAAATCCTGTATGTCCATAGAGTAGGGTCAAGTTAAAGAGTTTTCTAGATTCCTTAAATACAGGGTTCAGAGTAGTGACACCAAAACTTTGTGGTAGCAGGGAATGAGGCAGTAGAAGTTCCTTAAAATGGGTTCTTGCTTGCCAGGTAAAATCCCGTATGTCTAGGGAGTAGGGTCAAGTTAAAGAGTTTCGAGCTTCCTTAAATACAGGGTTCAGAATAGTGAGACCAAAACTTTGGGGTAGTAGGGAATGAGGCAGTAGAAGGTCCTTTAAATGGGTTCTTGCTTGCCAGGTAAAATTCCGTATGTCCAGGGAGTAGGGTCTAGTTAAAGAGTAGCACAGGATCACTATGGTTAGGAACGCAAAGCAGCCAGGGCTAAACTAGGATAAATTTAAACTGATGAGCTCTCTCCCAAGGCCAAAATAACCACAGTCATCCCCAAACCACAGAATACCCATACCGTGATATAACCTCTTTAAATCCGCAATCCTCTCATAGCCTACCAACTGTAACTCCAGAGTTATTCCCACATTATAACCTTGCAAATGTACCACAAACACTGCAAGAGAGCACTATGCCCCTGAAACAATGCAAGCACAATTGTGTGCTGCCCTGCCTAACTGCAGCCCCCCTTTGCCTCCCTATCAGATATAAGAATGGCCAAAGGAGAAAAGATTTTTTTTTTCACTAAATCCAGTGGCCTTACCAGTATACCCAAAACGAGTATAAAACCTCTCTCCCAGAAAACCAACACACCAAAATTATTACATTTTAAATTAAGCCATTTAATGTCTTGGGCAACAAAACATTACCCCCCCCCCCCCGTAATGCAACATAATCATTCCCCTGAAGTATAACCCCAGCAAATCAAGCATGCCACCTACATCTACACACCAAGTCACATGCTCGCTAGTTCCCATGTATGTCCCTGTGGCTTACCCATGCCTCCCCATGCAATCCTGCTAAAAACAACTCATGAACTGTTCTGCCATGGTCACAGCTTGACTTCTCAGCTTACACTGCCTCTCCCTTATGAGGCATGTCTTCATGTCTTATTGTTCTTCTGTAACCCCACTCCACCAAGATTAACTTTCCAAAATTATACAACACTCTTACATACCTATCAGCTTCTTAGAACATGAAATCTGGGGCAAGGCATAAACAAAAGTGGGACAAAGGAAAAAAAAAAGGCCAATTTTAAATATTGCCATCGCAAACTTAGAAAATAGAAGAGTGCATTAGCATGAATTTTCTAAAGGGAACTATCTAACTTCAAACCTTAATGATTTTACACTAATTGCACGAAAACCAAAAATTATGAAAAAACGGCCCAAAATATAAGGCTAAAATTTGAATGTTATGGGAGGCTGCACAGTAGTAGTATGATCCTTTACCCAATACCTCCTAAAACCACTTCCTGAAATCTCACCTATGATGCCCAGCAATCAAGTATTCCGGCAACATATCATACCTGAAAGATAAAACTTTTTATTTATTTATTTATTTTTTTGATAACATTTATTGACCAACAAACCACCCTCAGAATGGCTTCAAAACATCCATAAAATAAAAGGTATATGAACTGTAGCCCCATAAACCTCCAACTGCCAGTGTCAACCCCTAAAACCTATCTTGCCACAAGTTGATGTCAGTCAAACTTTACACTATCAAACCTATCCCAACTCTTCAAACCAATGAACCACCAACCAAAATTTTGTGAATTCACATAGCCTAGTCACCCATACAACTGCACTACTCACAGCTAATTCCTCTTTGAACAAAATGAACTGCCTTAACTTGTTCCCAAGCTAACCAAACTAAATCCTGCCACCCCAATCCTTCCCACCAGGAGCTGCAACAGAAATGTAACCATCTGACAATCCCTTGCCATACACCTTCCTTATAAAAGATACCCCAAATTCTGCAGCAAACCTAAACACTGCCTTTACTTAAGCCTTCAACTACAATGGACCCAGTTCCTCATACAAAGCAATAGGTACTGCACATTGAAAGAAGGGGAACTTGGCTAATGCATAAAGGCCCTAGACCCCCAATCCTAATAACTTCCCATGATCCTAAGAATGTTATCTCTCCCCTCCCACTCCAAACCCCACCAGCACTGACATGCCTTAATGAACACTAAATAAAATAAAATTATCTGTACCCCATTGTGCACCAGTCCAGCAACCAGAACTTCCAACTCAGAAGATTCCATTACCTTTGAACTCCACTTTCAACAAGCCAGTAGCTGTTGCTTCCTTTGCACTCCCCATGTATAACCTTGTTGCACACTACTGTAGCAACTGGGACATCCACTGCAACAACTTATAAATAATCGCAAAATACTGAAATCTCGAATTTCAATATTTCGCGACCATAAAGGCGAATTTTTAAAATGTAGAAAGTGCATAATCACGAATATGAACATTTCAAATTTGCGGTTATGGCTTTACGTTACGTGACATGCGCTGTTTGGTTTGGATGTTGTTTGGCATAGTGCATGGATTTACGTGGATTCTAAGGTAAGTGAGTGTTTTGTAAGATGTTTTGCAGATGTCTGGTGAGGTATATACAGAAGTTAGCATTGTACTCAATTAGC
Organism: Protopterus annectens; assembly: GCF_019279795.1. NCBI lineage: Eukaryota > Metazoa > Chordata > Ceratodontiformes > Protopteridae > Protopterus > Protopterus annectens. The sequence continues at coordinate 1,101,285,567 of NC_056727.1, read as the reverse complement.
ACTGTGGTCATTCCTGTTAAACATCAAGAAAAATATCATGAAATGAAGAAATAATAACTGGAACAACCAGAGACTTAGATGAATGTTACTTAAAAGCTTTTTGTTTCTTTGTTTAGAAAAAAATAGCACATCACTTAAAATAATCCTTCTTTAAATTAAGTGTAATGCCAAAAAGTATATCTTGTAGAGACAGGCACAAAAATAAAGAACCCCTTTCATAAGTATCCCTATTGTAAGCCATAAACGAAAGTATCTGATTAGAGTATTCAAGGTTATGATCTTCTTTATCTCTGCCAGTGACGACAGAGTTGTTTTTCATTTTTGTTCTTTGTTTTTACTTTTGCAGCTGTAGAAAGTGTTGGCAATGATGCAAACCTACATTTGGACTGCTGCACAAAGTCAAAATACACAGGTGATATGCATTTGTTACCTATGTACACAATATCATCTGATGCCTGGGAGGGTGGGCTAATGGTTAAGGTGTTTGCCTTACAAACACAAGGTGCAGGGTTAGAGTCTCACAAGGGATAATTGGCTAGGCTTGCAAGGGCAATTAGCCTAGTACTAACCTATGAACATTATCTAACCCTGTGACATCTTTCTCCACCCTGACTAAATGTAACATTTTATTAATATTCAAGCATTTGCATAAATGATGCCTATAATCCAGGCTCCCTGTCACCAAGATAGAATGTTAACTGTCAGTATGGGTAACTGGACCTAGCATTTTGGAAAGCAGAATTTTTCTTTCTTTCTTTCTTTCTTTCTTTTTTCTTTCTTTCTTTCTTTCTTTCTTTCTTTCTTTCTTTCTTTCTTTCTTTCTTTCTTTCTTTCTTCAGGTATGAAATTGAACCTGTAAGGATGTTTTCTTTAAGTTAACAGTACCTTCTTCTTTCATTTTGCTTTCCTTGAAATAATCTGTCTGGAAGAGAAAGTCAGATACCCATGGCTCAGTGGTCTTTTTTAGATTTATGTTTTACTGGAGACCTTCTATATTCCTGGTTAATCTTATGCATTTTCACCGACACTGCAATGATGAAGGAGTAGAAGTAAATGTCCTGCGGTTTCTAAATCTGATTAATGCTAATACATTCTTATCTCTGTCAAAGCCCTGTTTGTGAGAACCAGAAGAATGAGAACAGGGTGCTTCTGCCCATAAGAAAAGGGTACTAAATGATGTCATCATTGTTAGATATCGGGGTCACCAGTGCAAAGTTGGTCTGTTCTCTTATCCTCAAACACCAAATGTTGGAGAATGCATTCCCCTCAGATGAAGATGTCTGACTGCTGCAAAAATCTTACAGAGGACTAATGTCTTTCTTTGATAGTCATCCATTTCTTTTATTAGTCACAGCAAATGACACTTTTGATACCCATCATGCCTTGTATTATTCACCAAAGTATTCTCTTCAGTTACTTTTTCAACACTATTGGAAGGTGGTCTGTTACTGTTTCACATTTTGACACATGGAAGGAAATCGGGACAGAGAATAGAATTTAGTTCTATTCTCTGAGCTCGTCTGTTAATGGAAATTTAAGTTATTTACTACCTTCACTATTAGATTTGTGAGACAGAGTCCCCAGGAGCACTTCATTTTAATAATGTTGGAACTACAGAAACATTAACAATGATGCATTAGGCATTATTCAAATTTGTTCATGTTTCTTTTTTCCTTGTCTGTCCTGAATATCACATTCTGTATTGCTTGTTCTTTTTGTGTTAATGTACTTGAAGTATTACATTTAATTGGGTTCTTGCTTGCCAGGTAAAATCCCGTATGTCCAGGGAGTAGGGTCAAGTTAAAGTGTTTCTAGCTTCCTTTAATACAGGGTTCAGAGTAGTGAGACCAAAACTTTGAGGTAGAAGGGAATGAGGCAGTAGAAGGTCCTTTAAATGGGTTCTTGCTTGCCAGGTAAAATCCTGTATGTCCATAGAGTAGGGTCAAGTTAAAGAGTTTCTAGCTTCCTTAAATACAGGGTTCAGAGTAGTGACACCAAAACTTTGAGGTAGCAGGGAATGAGGCAGTAGAAGTTCCTTAAAATGGGTTCTTGCTTGCCAGGTAAAATCCCGTATGTCTAGGGAGTAGGGTCAAGTTAAAGAGTTTCGAGCTTCCTTAAATACAGGGTTCAGAATAGTGAGACCATAACTTTGGG